>NW_009912530.1:4312-37928 GCF_000696875.1 Nestor notabilis | reverse complement strand
CCTGCTGAAAAGAGTCAGCACTGCCCTGAGATCCAGTAGCTCCCGGGACAGTGAAAGGCCCCAGAACCACACCCAAAACCATGCTAATATCCAAACAGGGAAACAGACTGTAAGCCTCAAGATACTCCTTTAATACTATGAAGGCCTGGCATTTGCAGTAATTGTGGCAATGTAAAAACACGATCTCCAATGGTGTCAATGTGAACTTCAGTAGCAGTTGGGTCTGGCTGATGTGCTTTGGGAAGAAGGGCCGTCAGCTGAAAGTAACTGGCCAGGAAATCAGTAGATTCCAAATTTTGGCATAAAGCAGACAAAGTCCATTGAAAAACATATCTAATGCTGCATCCGCTTTGGTTTATTCCCTTATCTCGTTAATATTACATCCTCTCTATTACCTCTTACTCTAGAGAAAAAATTGTAATGTCAACATTTCTGTGTGTTGCTCATTTTAAAAGTGGCATTAAAATGCCCTCACTTTGCACGGAAGTGAAAGTGGCAAATCCTAGACTACAAAACCAGTTTTCATGTGTGTGTTTATTATGCCCTTTTCAAAGGACTGTAATTTTCTGCCACTAACACTTGTTCTATGCTCCTTTTTTATTTTAAATCACCATAAAGCAACTGTTCAGTAGAGTTTCACCAGAGGGGTTCTGACTGCTGCAGTAGCACACAATAAAATAAAATGTAGTTAGATTTTTTTATAAGCAGAAACATCTGAAGGTTTTATTTGGGTTTTTAAATGTTTCCTGCTTCAAAACATCTTGAGAGGTTTTGACTTACATAAGAAAGACAGAAGCACCAAGCATTCTTGAAAATGCTGAAGCATGTAAAAAACAAAGGTATATAATTGAAGTCGTGTTGCGGCTTCCTCTTTACTACCAAGTTTCTGCTATGGTATCAATTAATTACTGCTTTATCATGCAGCTGTACCATTGTGCTAGTCTAGTATATTTGTATAGCACTCTGTTTAAAATCTTTTGTTCTAATAACTTTGTTGGAAATTAAAAGTCATAACTCCTCAAGGGCAGTTGAAATTACATCAGTAGTTTGTCAGCGGTGATCTTCTTAAACAAGTTCCCTCACTGATGCAAATATCTCAGTTATGTACCCAAGAAAATGCTTTTATTTTTCCTGCTTATTGTCTGAATCTATACAGCCCCAAGATGGCTACAGGATGGTGCAGCAGTTCCAGTTCCTGGGATGGCCCATGTACAGAGACACTCCCGTTTCTAAACGCTCCTTCCTGAAGCTCATCCGCCAAGTAGAGAAGTGGCAGGAAGAATATAATGGGGGAGAGGGACGCACAGTTGTACATTGCTTGTAAGTACTGGAAACAGAAGAGAGAAAGGAAGGGAATACTGTCACAGAATTTGTGCCAGGTTTTAAAAGATTTCTGAAGAGGTCTAATCTGGAAATGGATAAATAATGCAACTACTTACTTAAAACCTTTGAATACAAGAGGAATTGTGTAATTTTTTATGTAGATTCATGAGCTTCCTTCTCTGTCCCTTGGGAGACCCTGTGAAAAGACGGTGGGTACAAGTTAACTCTATTTTATATAAAGATGTGCAGTGACTTTTGCAAACGGAAAAGATCTATATTTATTTGGAGCAAAACAAACTTTACCTTCAGAGCAATGTACCTTTTATTTCTACAGATAAGGACTACGGAAATAAGTAGTATTGGAGGGGTGATTCTTCTTCCAGATGTGAAGCACAGCAGTAAATGTGTCATGATAGACCAGTTATGAAGATGTAATTGCCTTACCTTTTGCGCCAGGCAGGTTTAGATTGGATATTAGGAGAAATTTCTTCACAGAGAGGGTAATCAGGTATTGGAACAGGCCTCCAAGAGAAGAGGTGGAATCACTGTCCCTGGAAGTGATCAAAAATCATGTAGATGAGGGCCCTGTCATATGGTTTAATGGTGGTGTTGGCAGTCCTGGGGTAATGGTTGGACTTGATGATCTTTAAGGTCTTTTCCAACCTAGTTGGTTCTATGGTTCTATGATAACGCATGTCCTCCTGTGACCTTCGTGCTCACTAGCACTGGCTCTCATCCACTCTGCCATCATCCTTCTTTTGATATGGCTGAATACTTACACATGCTGTTTGCCCTTAGCAGTAGCCGATCTTCTGAGACTGAGTTTGCAGTGCTTGAAGTTGTATCCCTCTTTCCTCTAACCATCTTCCATGATAGAAAAGGGACATGCTAATGGCAAAAGTACACACTAAAACACTTTCAAAAGTTAGAACCCAGTGTTAGATAGATGGAGGAAAATCTAAGAGTGTATTAATAATTCCCACTATCGCTGACCTTGAACAAGTCATTGTTCTTCAGTTTCCCCATCTGTAGAATGGGGATAATAATACTTTCATCAAAGGAGCATTGTGCAGTGTGATTAATTAATGTTTTGAGATCTTTAGCTGAAAAGATCCTTTTGAAGTGCAAATTACTGTTATCTCTGAGGTGGCTGATGATATTAAATAGTTGTGCAACATCACACATGCGTCACTTCCAGGCAGTAAAGAAAGAAAAAGCTCTAATATAATCCTTTAAAATTACTTTATTTTAATTAAAATTCTCAAAGAGTCCCACAATATCAGGCAATGTTTTGGCAGCAAAGAGCATTCTTTTCATACTGCCTGGATGTGACAGATGTGCGACGTTATATCTTCCTTTGAAAATCAACCATTTGCAAAGCTGGTTTGAAAGACCTGCTACGTAACTAGTCTGCACTCTGGTAATTATTGAGGTTTATTATTTTCGGTGAAGTACAGCCTCAAGATTCTAGCCTAAAGCCTAGAATATCTGTAGAGATAATAGGGTTTCCAGAAAGAAAGAGATTCCCTTGAAGATTAAAAAAAATGGGGATAAAGTATTATTAAATACTGTATTTGATCATGCATATGAACATTTCTGCCTGGCTTCTTTGTTGGTAAGTCACTTCGGGTTCTCATCCTCTGATACTGTGGGTGGAAGAGGAATACATACACTTTTAAAAGCAGTCACTGCCAGGTAGCCGGCCCCTCTGCCCGCTGCCAGGGGAAGGTGGCAGCACCACTTAGTACCGTGCCAAATGTGCAGCCACCAGAAGGACTCCTACAGATGAGACTTTGGGAACTTCTGCTGTTCCACCAAAATGCCTTTTGGTCCAGGAGGAAAGCACAAAGATCTGGAGTAAAAGAACTCAAATATCCATTTTCTTTCTAATATTTCCGGGCCTGATGCTTATTGCAACTTTGTGTGTTTACAGTGCAAAGGGATGTTGAATCTAGAAGTACCTTGTCCTCATTTCAGCATCCTCTTTGTGCTGTCTTAAATGTTCACTGAAGGCTGGTGCAAAACTCAGGCATGGAATTCCCTCCAGGCTTTGAGCCTCTTGAATTCTGACTCATAGCTTTGAGGTCTTTCAGCCCATTAATTCCAAATAAAAATTGTGTTTTGCCTAGAGTTTGGCGGCTTTCAGGGACAGGAATGTTCTGTTGTTTCTTCCTAGTACTCATGCCTTCTGTAGCCATCCGTGGTGCTGTACAAACTTGTAATATGGAGTCAATTGCAACTGAGCTGTTTTATCTCTCTTATTGTAGGAATGGAGGTGGCCGCAGTGGGACATTTTGTGCAATCAGTATTGTTTGTGAAATGCTTCGACATCAGAGGGCTGTTGACGTATTCCACGCTGTGAAGACACTAAGGAATAATAAGCCTAACATGGTGGACCTTCTGGTATGAGCTTTTTAAGTGCATCACTAAATAGAAGATGTTCCTTTTTCTCAGAAGACTCAGTAAGATTTCTAGGATTTGCAGTGGGAGTTGTTCACAAAACAAGCAAGTCATTTTCAAAGGGGATAATGAAGTCACTTCACTTGTAAGAGTATTTTTACACTGCTTTCTTCCCAAGGAGACTTTGTCTCTGTTCATTTGAATTTTTTAAGAGTTTTAAACTTTCAGCCGAACATCCTTATTAATTTTCTTTTCTAGCAGGCTGAGCCAAGTGGAGAGCAGCCCTTGCATGGTAGAAATAATAGTTATGTAAAATGAAATGCCAGATTTTCAAATTATATATTTTATAAATAGCTTAATCGCCTAATATTTATCAAAGCTATGAATTTCAGTTTGACATCCAGAATATTGCATTTAATTATGGTTGCTCTATCTCATGGAAAGATTAAAGAAGTTCAGAAACAAGGGGCCACGTGCAATTATTTTCCTAGAGAGTGTTTTATGAGCCTTTTTTTTTTATTTTAATGGAGCATTGCTGAAGTGCCAGCTGCTGTACCAGAAAAGCTGCAGAACTAGCTTAAACCAGCAGGTTCTTACACTCCAGCATGGAGTACTTGGAGATGGGTGGAGTGTGGTACCTTATTCTGAAGCCTGGGCTATAAAAGACACCAGTTTACAACACCCTGCTGTAGAGGTGACTGCTTGGGAAGCAGCCGTAATCGATTTAGCATCATAGTCAGGAGGAGGCAGCATATGCACTGCTTCAGGGATGCTGACCAAATTTGAGCTACTTTTGCAAGTTCTGGTTAAACAAATTTGGGTCATATTTGAACATTTTAGGGTGCCCAGGGTGAGGCAGGAGGTGTCTTGCAGCTGGTCCAGCCTCCTGTAAATTTGGGAGAGATCCCTTTCCCTCAGATAAGCTACTGAGATCTAGGTGTGAAACACCTGGAGAATGGGCCAAAAACAGGAATTTCTGTCGGGAAGAATGAAGCTTTCAGGCTCATGTGTAGATGGGCAGGGATATCCACTTTGCCACCACGCGTATCACTGCATCTTATCTGTCCAATCAAAGAACAGCTCCCACAACATCCTCCATTGCAGTGCTCCCATCTAGCCTACCTGTGAAGGTCCAGACCCTCCCCTAGGCCCTGCTGTGGCCAGGCTCATGGAAGAAAGCCAGATGTTACCAGCTGTGCAAAGCAAGGAGGGAGTTTACAAGCAGCACCACAGGGCCTTGAGCCAGCAATGTGGAATTGTGAACATTTTGTCAGTGAGAAACTATCAAGCTTTTGCCATGGTGGGAGGGGGCAGCTTAGTTGGCTCCTCTTCTTCCTCTAGTTTATATTCTTATGAAGAGAATCATCATGCTGAAAAACATATATTTTCACTTCCTAGATACTAAGAAAAATGTCCTACTTCTTCATTCAGATAGTATAGTTTAGATAGAGACTTGGCAGGCCTGCTGTTCTCCTTTCTCCTAGAGCTTAAGTCCACAGAACTCACTGATCCCTTATTCATTTATTTTATATAAATAAAAAGAAAACTACCTGTGTGAAGCTGTACAGTGGAAGAAAAATGCTCTCTATAAATTCCCATTTGTGACAGTTCTCCAGTTATAGATTTGTCAGGCAGTGGTCTCCATTTTTCAACAGAGATTTTTTTTAATCAAAAGCTAAATGTATTATTTTAGAATATAAAAATAGCTTTTAGTAAATTAAGGATGGTATTGAGAATGTCTGAGTGGCATTGAGAGGCCATGTAAGGCCTTTTCACTGGGAGATTTCAAAGCACTTGTGAAGGAGATCAGTAATTTTTTCCTTATTTTTCAGACAGAGGAAAGAAGGCAGGGGATGATCAGGATTTTTCCCATTAGCACGTAATTCACTGACAAAACAGAGTTAAAACCACATCTCTTCAGTCTTGGTCTGCTACTTTGCAAGAACAAATATTTGAATTAGCAAGGTTTCAATTTCCGTGTAGTTTGTTTCATGGTGAAAGGGAATCTGGACACTTGAGTTCTTTTCCTGATCTGTTACTGACTTTATCCTTTATGACCTTTCCTATATTAACATGTCTTTTCCTCAGTTTCCATATCTGAAAAATGTGAACAGTAATATTCACCTACCTTTGTAAAATTCTGTGGTAAAAGATGAAATACGCAGAACTCTAACACTATTTCACAAGAACAGTTTCAAGACTGCTTTATCAATACCTGTTTTACACTTTCTGACTAGATGAAGGGCAGTATTTACAGTCCATACTTAGAGATTCGTCTCTTAATTTTATTGAAACCCTTGGTTTCTCTGCAAGCATAAAAATCTGAATGCCACATCCATACCATATGGATATCTATGAAATTCTTCAGCCATCGAAGAAAAAGTAACACATGGTATTAGAAAATGTCTATTACAGACGGCCCAAAGCATTTTGTGATAAATGTTATTGGACCTACCAATAGGTGTCCCAAAAAAAAAATACTGAAAATAAAGCTCTCTGAAGCTGGCTAACGTAAAGAGACTTTTAATATCCACCATCAAGTGAATAATAAAAACATATGAAGGACATACGTGAGTGAACACAGTGGGAAATAATATATGACTGCTCTTTAAGACAGGTATTCAGTTTACTAAAAATGACAGTTATTCTGCTGGATCTGTAAATCAGCATAAAATAAGCACGGGAAAAACGGAAATGGATGAGTAGCTGATCTCCTGTTTTGATCTGTTATTTAGTTATAGCATAATTTTCATTTATTTAGAAACATATGCAATAAAGCAGAAAAGGAATAATTTACATAATACTCCTTTCTTTCCTTTCTTCTTTCTTACTCTTTTCTCATTCTGAAGAAGGCACAGTTTATGGAACCCTGCAGGATCTTAAAACCTCACATACAAATCATTCATAGCTTAGGTGATACATACTCCTAAGATTTGTTTTGTTTTGAAGTGACAACTCTCCACAAAAGAACCTGGAAATTGTCCATGCTTGTTAATGGCTTTTTGATGGCTGTAATACTGCGTTGTCTCTTCTATGTTAAGGTAGACTCTCTTCTCAGCTAAAATGTGACCCAAAATCACAAGTACAGGCCAAAAGAGTTGATCCTTTAAAATACTTGCTTTGGTGAAAATGAGAATATATATTAAGTGTTAATTGTAATCTTCCTACTTGCAATGCCGGGAAGGTGAAGGCTTCTGTCTGCTAGCTAAGTCTGTTATTGTTCCTATATGACAGCACATGCTTAGTAATCTTTTATTGATTGATTAATATGCATAAGAGAAAGAGGCATTTCAGTGGCAGATATAGTCATAAAACTGGTAAGTATTTCCACACTGCATTTTTAGTAGCCAGAGCCCTTGGATTTGGGGAACCCACAGCTACTATTTCTTTCAGCTTTTTTGTTTCATTTAAATATTAAGAGCTGTTAAGAGCCTAGTGTAACCATCACCATTAATTGCTAAAAGTAAATTGGAGTGAATCCAATTAATTTAGCTCAGGCCTGATCCCACAGGCCTGTTACACTGGGAGAGGACAGTATTTCAGCATGGGTTTGGGCTTCATATAGAGGAGGAGCAGTAACCAGCTCTTACCCTTAAATGTAGCAAGTGTATGAATGACATTAAACTAGAAGTTACAATCTGGGAAGTACTAGGCACTGGGTCTGTTTTAAAATAAAACAAACGCTTCCAGGGAGGAATTTCAATATCTCCAATTCTGGTGAAGTGCTACCTGAGCATTTTGACAGATGACAGAAGGGGTGCAAGTCAATTTGCATATGTGTAGTCGATTTTTCTCATGGAAGTGTATTAGAGCATCTAAATACACATCTAATATGAGCAGTACCGTAAGTTACTGTGTGTAGTGTCTGCTGTCTGGTTAATATAAAGATTTTCTTACCTGAATATAAATTGAATTTGCAAACTGGTTCCCATTGACAACAGCTGATAGTAAATAATTTTAACAGAAGAGAAATATTGATCCCCTTAATTAAGTCCCCTCAATAACTCACTTTGTGGCTTTCTTTTGATTTTTCAGGATCAATACAAATTCTGCTATGAAGTAGCTTTGGAATACTTGAATTCTGGCTGACTGCATAAACAGCACAAAGTTCCTCCTTTCAGCACCACAAACAAAGCAAGTCACTTCATGATACCTGTGTAAATGAGATGAAGACTTCTCAGTGTTATGCTTATACTGCTTTGTATAATTGGCTCTTTTTAAGAGCCCAAAAAGATGTTTATAAAACTGCTTGCACTGCCCGTTTTCCACTATAATGCCGCTGCCTGACACCCATACCAACATACACCAAATCACGTGGCAGTTGTTGAACACTGTATTCATACCTAGCCATTGATGTGGTGAAGCAGCATAGTCCTCTGGTAAATAAGAGAGCACAATTATATTCTTATGAAGGAATTTGTACTTTTCTGTTATATTTCGTTGCCTGTGATTCTCAGTTATTGTCACAGCCTAGTGTACATTTCTGTTCTGTGGAGAATGCTGTCTGGCATTTTGATAATATATGATTTTAGTTATATTTGTATTCTAACACGTGCATAATAAATGAATCATATGTAGCTTATCTGAACTAATGGAAAGACATGTACCAAATCATGTTAACTTTGTTGAGTTGTAATTTCTATCCACTTTGTACCATTTCAGAGAGAGAGAATCTTGATAGAAATACAGTTAGAAAATGCAAAATACAGGATGCTCAGATTAATATATCCAAAGCTTTTTCATTTGTTTATATTGTAAATATTTTTTGATTTCATCAAATTATTTATTCATTAAAATGAATTTTTTTGTGAAGCACAGTGAGTGACAATCATTTTTATTAAGCCCTGGAAATGCTTACTGTATGATAGTGTAAACATTTGTTTACCTTGTATGGATTCTCAGCTCAATAAATAATTACATACATGATAAAATCTCGTTTAATTTAGTATCTCTTGGCATCTCAGTGCCTTCAACTAAGCCTCTTTTCAAATTAATTCTTGTAAATACTGAGCTACCTCCAGAGCACGTTTAATTGTGTGATCCAGTGTTGATCCAGCCAATAGCAAATGTGCTGCGCCAATACATAAAAAGAGGTGAACTGTATGTTTAAAAATGCAATGTACAAATGCAGAACCTGAAAACTTCCCTGCTGTATGAAGAAGAGGCAACGTTGGGCTTGCAGTACTCAGTCTTGTCACAGTATTCCTCTGCAGCCCTGGGCATGCCCTGCCATTCACTCTGTGTCTGCTGCTACAAAAGTGGTGATGGTGCATTTGTTCTGGGGAAGAATGACTGCTGTGAGGAGAAAGTAATTCCTTGTGGTAAAGATACCAATACTGGAAGGACTGGGGTGTTAAAAAGTGAGTAAAACTACTGCTCTGTTACTAGTGCTGTTCTCAGCACTGCCAGTGGGCAGGTTTACACCATTAAAGCTCTTGCCTGTCCCGAGAATGGCTGTACTGCACTTCCATGGTGTTTGGATAGTTCCCCTTCCTCCCAAGCACTTACCAGTGTCAGAACAGGCTGGGACTTGCCTCATGTTCGTGGATGCAGGAAGCACAGCAACAAAGCAGCAAGAAGGGCAAATGAGCCGTCACACTGGAACTACAGATCTTTCTCTCACCCAGAAGTGGCAAGGAGATACAGCAGACATCAACTGCTCGATACTGCAGCCTTCCAAAACTGTATGGGAAACCCAGTGCAAGGAAAAGGCAGACTGCACAGCATCTCAGCTCTTAAAAAGATCCTTTCATGTGCTAGCCATCTGGAATGGAGGCAGTATCTATATAGATGTATCAGTCAAAATGTTTCGAGAACCTCTAAATCTCTAAAGAGATCCAGCTTGGACAGAATGACTCACAGCTTGTCAACTCCCAGTTCAAAACCACTTCAGATCTGAAGACATGAGGATAGGCTTCCTCTGCAGCTAGACAGAATCTCTTTTAAAGCTGCTTTAAAATGTAGCTGGCAGGTATCGGTCATTGCTATAAATTGCACAGAGGTACATAAAAACTTATGAAAACAACACCAGTCCTGAGAATTATGGTCTTTTGATAAACCCTGTAGCACTTCAGCCTGTTGCAGAATATGCTCTTGATCACTGGAAACACTCCTGTTAGGAAACAAAATCCAAACCTCATATTCCTCACAACCAGTTTGTCAGACCAGGTATGCCAGCCAGGCATGCTTCTTTGTAATAATTGTGCAATCCTAATAGTTGAGTTCCATGATCAGTTTATTGAAATATGCATGTATGTGTCCAGTATTTTCCGATGCTTTCAAAAAGTGTAAGTAAGATGGGTAACTGTGCTGAAGGTACCCTAGCACAGAAGGTAATGAAGGGCATGTGATCCCAAATGTGAATGAGATTTATTGAAATGCAGCAAGAATCACGGCACTCTCTCCCAAGGACGGAGACTGCCAGCGTCTGCCAGACATTATTTCAGCTGCTGTACTCTTGCAGACATACTTTGCAAAGGTAGGTCTTGGGGGATGAAGGGCGGAAGGAGATGAGAAGGAGAGAGTTCTGCAGTGTTTCTTGTTGTTTTACTGATACTACCTTTTTGTTGTTCTTCTGACATAGGCGTAGTCAAATCTGTGTTACAGAGTCTGTGTGATGTTGTCCCAAAAGGCATTCTGTGAACTACAGTGCCTTACAACTGCAGCCAGCTAAAGAAAGCACAGCAAGAAGCTGTGTCCTCAGTCTCATACTACAGCTATCAATCAATACAAATGATAGAAAAATCCAGGCTTAGGTAAAACAATATTTTGGCAGGAAGTAAAAACAGATGAGGACTTCGGGAGTTAGGAAAAGAGAATGTAAGAAATCAGACAGGAGCAGAAGGAAGAGATGAATGTGGGAGGCAGGTATTCAAGAAGCAGCATTGAGCTTATGATAGTTGCCCTGGAGTGTGGCATTTTAGAGGACACAACAGAAAGAAAACAGCAGTGACAGCCATTCTAAGTGTTCATAAACCAAATTCCCTTTGCAGAAGAATGTTACACAATTACAAGTCCAGTACAGCTGCAGAACTTAATGGCGACATCAGTCCTAGTTCAGGAGGAAGAGAGGAAGGGATGTTTTCTTCAATCCCCAGTATACAAGAGGTACATAAATGATTAAAGAGATACTTTAAACAGTAGGCCACATGTATCACCCAACTTATTATCTCTCTGGGACTTGAGGTAGATTATTTTTGCTAAGCTATTCTTCAATAACAGGAACGGGGATGGTGAGAGATGTGATCTTTTTAACAGCAATGCTTCTGACAGCTTCCTGGGCTGCTTCGTCAGCAAAATGAGCCTGTCACTGGCAGGGTAGCTTCACAGAGTACTAACACAAATCTTAAGGACTACATATAGTAAGATTTTAAAAAATAAAGCATAGAAACAATTTCCTACCCAGCTGTTTGCAGTGTGGCTCAAAAGGGTCTCTGTGCTACAAAGACTTGATCTGAAGGTGCTACGCAGCATCACGACCACCTTCATTTTGGATTTCTCCTTCAGATCCTTTAACATCTCTGAAATATTTGCTTCTCATTTCACTGTATATGGGTGCTCCCCCAGGTCTAACTGTATATGCCCCTTCTCAGTCAACACTGGCCCTTTAATAGCATGTAGCAGAGACACAGATAGGGTTTTCTTCTTTGAGGTGTGGCAATGAAGACAAATTGACCCTTTCTGCGGCAGCTATTCCAGACCACTTCCCTTGGGGAAGCCTGGAGAGGCTGTAGTGGTAGTAGCAAACATAAAGCCCCTTGCCATTACTTAGTCCAAATCACTCACAGCAGGATCAGCTGCTAATTCTCCTTTCCCTTGTGGCAGTTTTGTGTCTTCCCCCGCAAATCAAGGATGACTAAAGAAAGTAAGTGATGTGAAAGTTTACTTGAGGTTTTACAGCCTCATTAGTTTTCTGATTCAAAGGTAATTTGGTTGTTCTGCTTCCCAGAGTAACTTCTCCAAGCAGTTGTGCATTTGCCTTCAGAAATAGCAAGCTATGTAAGCAGATCACTGCAACAGAAGGATTTGTCATCAAATTTTTTTACATTTTATTATTTGTTTTACACTTATTTTATCAACCTGGAGCCAACAAAATCTCATGCAGCCCATGATGTTCTTTCTGGGAATATGACTTGAGGCAGGTGGAAAGGAGATGTGAGGCTGGAAGAGGTTGGGGTCTGTAAACACCCTGCCATGATTTTGTTTAATATTGTTGATAGTACTCGATGCACAAAAGCACAGAAGAGGTGGGCTTTGACAATGAAGAGCGAGAGCAATGCTTGCTGTAGCTTGTCTGAGGGAATGTATCAGGGAAGATTAATATCTCATGTTAGCTGACAGTCTTTCAAAGCAATGGTATTTTTAGTCCTGAGGCTCTTCTATTGATGTGTTTTCAGTAGCACCTTAGAAGACTTCTAATTGTGTCTCTATAGTTGTGATATTTCTAGTAATTGGTTCTTCTGTGGAGAGGTGCTCAGGTGCCACAATTAAAGCATGTCTCATTCATGCTAGACATACATTAATACTGCTGCCAGGCCTAAGTAAATGCAATCAGAACTCCTAGTCCTACAAACATTTACATTCATATCCTCTTGTCTAGTCCTACTTGGACAAAAAAAATTCAATGCAGTTCACACTTTTTGCATCTGAGCTCATCAGTCCTTGTACATGTCATATCATGAGGCTGTATTTGGTCTGACTGGGATGCAATTAATTTATTTCGTACCAGCCCATATGGTGCTAGTTTTTGGATTTGAGGCTAAAACAGTGCTGACCGATCACACACCAACATTTTGGCTATTGATGATCAATGTTTGCATCAAGGCCTTCTCTCTTTCTCACACTGCCTCTGCCCCAGCAAGCGGGCTGGGGGTGGTCAAGAAGTTGGGAGAGGATACAGCTGGGACAGCTGAGCTCAACTGCACAAAGAAGGCATATTCCATACCATACAACATAATACTCGGCAGCAAAATGGGAGTGGAGCAGGAGCAAGAACATCTAGGAGACTGGTGAGCATTGGTCTGCTTGTGGGAGATGCCTTTGTATCAGTGGTTTGGTTGCTTTTTTTTCCCCGCGCTCTTCTTCTTCTTTCCTTCACTTATTAAATTATCTTTATCTTGACCCACAAATTTCCATGCTTTTGCTCTTCCTATTCTCTCCCACTGGAGGTGGGGGGAGTATGTAATGACTGTGTAGAGACTTAGCTGCTGGCTGGTGTCAGCCCACCACAGATGGCATAGAAGTGTTCGGAGGTCCACAATATGCTTCAACAAAAAGTTTTAAATATGAGCTTACTTGTAATGAAACAAATAGGATTGGTTAGGTGCTTAAAATTAAAAACATTATGTATGTTATTAAAAGCACATTTTTAAAATAAACCTAAATAGACAGAGGCAGATTGACTCAAAGTGATAAAAACATGGAATTAAATTCTGTGTGGCAGAAAATTTTGGGCAGATACTTGGCCTTCTCTGTATCTGAATTCAGTCAATTGTAAGTGTTGTCTATAACCAGCAGTTACCACACCAAGAAAAAAAACTCTCTGCTGTTTTTGGTATGCTATGAATGAATGTTACAGGTGCAGAAGAGCTCTGCCTGAGAGCTTCCAGACCTGCACAACTCTAGATGCTCTACAAGGAGGCAGCATTTCACCCTCATGACTTGCTCCCTCAGAAGGCAGAGCACCATGCTGGCTCACATACATAATACTCATATTACACATCAGGTTAATGATTGCAGCCTCTGAAAAGATTCTGGGATGCACCCAGTCTTGTTACTCTCGGTATTTGTAACCTTTAGAAGTTGAGCTGAACGCACAGAGAATTGGTCTGCTGTTGCGTCCCCTTGAAATTCTGATTTATATGGTATATAAAAATCAGCCTAAAATATAGAGCATTTGGGGGTTGAAAAGTCTTCAGAATGAAATATGGTTACTGCCTTGCCATGTGAGAAGTGGGATGAAATTTGATGTTGGTCCTTGAAGACTTCATTATCTGCTCGTCTGCGTGTTCTCCAGTCTACGTAGTTTGATAGGAATGCCTGTGAAACTCTCGCACAGCCAGGCTTAAGGAGAGTAACCTTTGCTGGCCATGTACAGGAATTTAATCAGTATTACACACCACATAAAACAAATGTAGCTTTGCTGTTGCAGAGGATCAGCACAGATTCAGCCACACTGGTGGACTGCAGCCTTGTAGTTTGGAACAATTACAGTCTCCATCTGAAAACACCAGCTTTTGAGCAAATCCACAGAGACAGCACTGCTAAAAAAAACATCTGCTGATGGCTTGCAACTTTTTTGCTTCATGGTATTCGGTTGTGTATACATTGGCTTTCTCTTGGTAGGGTATGAGCAAAATACAAGTCATCCCCCAAACATGACATTCGTCGTATCGTGCACATCTAGCCTGCCTGTACGAATCTCTGTCGAGACCTAGCAAGAAGACAGCAGATGCACAAATCTCTACCTTTTTCAATAGCAATAAATAAATGAACTCCTATCAGTCTGCTTTCTGCCTTCCTTAGGCTGCCTTGTGTGGAGCTACACATCAGCCTGACAGCCAAAAGGGTCAGTAAGTGAGTGCTATTGTAACTGATTTTAATAAATGCTTTTGCTATATTAAACTGTATTGTCTTTCTCTCAGATGACAAAGCCTGCTTGTCAAGCAGAGCTTTCCCCTCCTGTTGGCACTCCTCCCTTCCCTTCTCCCTCCCCTCTGCCAACATCCCCTCTTGCCAAATCACACTGACCCACATTCTGAATCTCTGACTACACTTCAAGGTTTAGTCTGTGGTCATTCTGCGTCTGTTTTGACAGGCAGCATTGCCAAACGCATTTTCTCCAGTGGCGGATCTCATTCATGCTGACAGCATTGTGCTCCTGTCTGCCATCCCAACACATCTGTCAGCACACAGCCTGGGGCAGAGCATTGCCTGCTGAAGGTGAGCAGAGTTTTACTGTCTTGGGTGGTGTTTACCTTCCAAGTTTACCTTTACGTTTTTAAATAGAGCATTCTCTCCCACCCCAAAACCTCTGCTGAGAACACTCTCAACACATGCACTTGTTGCATGAGGTTTCCATTTAGCTGAGGCTCTTTGGAAGAATTAGACACCCTCCCTAAGTGGTACTGCTGATAAAACTGCAAATTCATTTGTTGCACTTCATCTGGACTAGAGATATAATTTAGTCCAACCTTGCACATAATGCTACTAAACACTTTTTGTAACCAAGTAGACAGAACGATATTGCAATGCAATTTTCCACAATCAGCTGTGTCAAATGTACCAAGGTTATGGTGGTTACCTTCCAGAGCCGGTCAGGCAAAAGCAGCATCTTCCCATTACAACTGATAAATGGCTACATGATTTGGCACCAGATTATTCAAGCAGACAAATTAACTTCAAATATTAATACATTCAGCAGCCAGTCAGATAAATTGCTTGTTCTACAAGTGCCAGAGTGTTCATGGGGGGATTTTCCTTCTGCTATCAGGAAACATAACCTTCAGAGCAGTGCTCAGCCAGGCCAGCAAACCCATCCATCAGCTAATGAAGTTGGCAGCAGTTAAACAGATATTCATTTCTCTCTGGGAAAGGAGAGGGGGGAAATAAAAAATGACTTGTCTGACTTGGCCAATTTGGCCAATGTCTACCAGGATTGTCAGAAAGCTGTATTTCAAATTAAACTCACGTGCCAAGGCTCTGACTCAGTCATTAAATCATGGCCACCTGACTGAGGGCCCTGCTAGGAGTCTGCCTACCCCAGGATTGTCTTCCCATGGAGACAGAGATGGCCAAAGGCTAAGTCGTCCTTCAAGGGGTCAGTCTGTCTCCACGGGCTGATGTAGATGGTGTACAGGTAAAAAGGGCCACCATCGCCTCTCCTCTCCTCTTGTATATTTTACACCTAAACCCTTTCAGGAAGAATGAATCTGCTGGTTAAAGAAATTTGCTATATGATAATATAACTTAAACAACTGGGAAAATGGAGGTTTATGCCTATATATGATTATAGCAGGAGAGTTTGAAATGCTCTTATCAGTTAATAAGAATGAAAAATCCCTGGATCAATTTAACTCTTTCCAGTTTTCAAGCTTTTTTAATGTGTTTTTTGAACAGTCATGTTCTCTTAAAACTGATGGTAACTAAGTTAAACATGGACTTGGAAACCAGTCTATTGGTGTGGCATATCACTAGATCAAATAAACAAAAAGGAAGAAAGATATTGCCACACATGAAATGATACTGACTGTGTAAAGTAATTATTGTGCTCTTTGTAGTCTACTTAATTGTCTTGTTGTAGAGCTCCAAAAACCACTCCTAGTAAGGGAATATACGAAGAAAGCCTTCGGGGGCAAAAACAAAAGCCAAGCTGACTGTTGCAACACAACCAAGATAAGATTACAAATATAAATTCTGTGTTCAACAGGCAGAAAATGTGTTTGTAATTTTGTCATTCTACTCAAGGCTTCCTTATAATCTACATCTTCGTTGAGTATAAATACATTTTCTACACAACATAAGGTACTGAACTGAGCCAATCAGGAGGCACTGTTTGTGCTCTCAGCGCTAAAGCAATTTCATAAATTATGCAATATATTTTGTCAGTAAATGTATAGATGGGAAAGTCACTAACATCACAAATCACACCTTATTGCTGTATATGTTAGCATATTTTTTACTGTAACTCACAGGTGTGAAGCTCTAAATACACTTCACATGGTGATGAGGTATGCACATCCAATTTAGTTTGGCTTCAAGAAAGCGTTTAACACTACCAACCTGTGGAGATGGGATTGTTCCACCACTGGACTTGGAACTAGTGGCACTGCTGTTCCAGGCCCAGCAGAAACCTGAATCTTACCAAGTTCTGCTACCCATGTGGTGCATTTGCATTACTGAGAGGAGATTAGCAGTGTCAGCACATCCAAGCCATGAATGTGCCTACAGACCTCAACCCTCCTGCGTCCATCCCTACACTGAACAAATACAGCTAAGTCCTTTGGGATGGGACATGTGTAACTACTCCAGACTTGGTCTCCACAATTTAATTTAGATGTGAACAGCAATAATGTAGTTTTAATTTAAACAAAGGCTTTCTATATCCCTAACATCAGGGATATAGTGTAAAAGATCCTTTATCAGTATCACATGGGCAATGTGTATGTTTAACTTGATTAAAGAGATTGTGTTCCCTTAGAAGAGACCACAGGATAAAACCTCCATGAATTGTCCTGATTGCTTGAGATTGAAGAGCAGTTTTGGTGCCTCAAGCCTTCATGGCTCCTTTGCTCTCCCCAACAAGCCCAGTTTCCCACTGGGAGAAGGCTGTCCAGAAGGACACACAGAGGCAAGCCAGTGCAAACAGCAACTCACAAACATCTTCAGCCTTGCTAAAGTTGGTACATGGAGTAATAAGAACCATAGCCTTTTTAGGATATCTTTCCAGACAGATCTGGATTTGAGTTAGTTTATTACCGACCTTTCATCAGCCAACCCTGCACCACAGGCTCAGGCACAGTAAGCAGAGAACATGGTGTGCTCCTCCACAGGCATCCCTGAGCCCCAGGGCCACAGCCCTGGCACAGTCCCCTGCCAGAAGAGCACTGCTATAAAATGGGCAGCAAAAAGTCAAGAGAAGCTGCAGGTCCTCTGGAGGCTGTTAGTTATTAATGGGAGAAGGCTTCCAGCAGCCAGGCCAGCATATGAAGCCCACCTTCAGCCTACTGACCCCAGGATGCGCTTCTCGCCTGAGGAAAGCGGACAGGTAAAGCCAACCTGTGCTGCATGCAGTGGTGGACTTTGTTTTCCCTTTGTGGGGTTCATGTCATCACTGCTGTTCTTCTTGGCTCCTTTCTAACTTCCTTTCCCAGCAGTTATGTGGATGTTTTACAGAAAGGAGGGGTAGCATACAAATTAAATTCTGTCTCTTTTTGGAAGGTACCACAAATCACCCTCATCTTCTTGTTTACAATAGGCTGTGTGATGCTGCCATTTGGGGGTTAAGTTCTTCAAAGGCAGTTCTTTTACCCTGAGTACATCCACATATATCTATATCTGTTTAGATAAGAATTTTTTGCTTATGGAAAAGGACAACTGCCTGTGAGTCGTTTAACTCATTTGCATTACTTGCTGCCCAGATAACTTTTCATAGATTTGTTCAAAAAACAAATAGTAGTGATTTCATTTGTCTTCAAAAAGAAATTATTTTTTCACTATAGTGTTTCCACTCTACATGCCTGTCCCGCCAACCCAAAATTATTGTAGTCCATGAGCAAGTATTTATTTCTTTCTTTGAAGGATAACCCACCACCACACTCCAGACAATGAGAAGGGCTCAGCATTTAGCCTGCAAGCAAAGACAGTGGGGTAAAACCCATTCAAAATGCAATTATCAGACCTGGGACAAACTCACATTTCTGATTTCTCTTCCAGGAAGCTTGCACTAAGCAGCAGCACCACCTTGCTCTGTATGCAAAACCCACTCTCATCAATATGTTTCTAACAAATATTCGCTGTATTAAACAGTTTTCAAAAGATATCAGTCTTCAAAGCCCAGCTTCCATCAGTAAAATGCATTTACAGAAGTAGCCTCTTTTCTGATTCCCTGTCTTGTGGGTCAAGTAGCTTTGAGCCTTGAGTCCAGGTAGAGCGAGAGGGAGGTTAAAACTACCCAACTTCATAAGGACACTTTCCCCCCCTGTATGGCAGAGTGTTTGTAGTTGATGCCAGCCTACTCAGCCAGAAGAGCATCGCTCATGTGAGCATCGTGCTCCCGTTTGTAAGAACTTGTCAGAATATCTGACAGCAGCAAAGCAACTGCCTCCTCAGTGCCACCCCACTTACCAGAGGCACCTGCACTGCAGAGGGCTTCGGTTCCTGCCATGGGGACCCAAACAGCAGGACCTTGCCAGCCACTCAGCCTAAAGCAGCTGCAGTGGGTACATGGTGCAAACAACAGCACTGCCACACAAGTGTCCTGGGGTTAATGACTTCACTAATGATGCATCCTTCTGGAGACCTGCTGTTGCTGGCTGGCATCTACTGCCCACTGCCACCTGTGTCTCATCCTGCACTGTGGGACATGGGGAAAAGATTGCCCTCTTGTGTGCAGCCATGCAGGAAACACTTCTGCCTCTCTGAAGGATGGCTCTGAATGATGAACGGTACAAGCCAAGAATCTTGGCAAATTAAAAACTTTAATTTATGATCCTGCATAATTCTAGCTGCTTAGCAGGTGTGACGTTACTCGCTTTTTTGAAAGCCAAAAGAGGTAAATTAGATGAAAATGTGTTTTGTAGGAGGCTGTTAATCAGAAAGGACCACTGGCTCCTTCAATCCCCGGGTGTTTCCACCCAGTGGACTGTGCCACCAGCAGAGACCTCCAAACCTCACGGGTTCATGGCTGCCTATGAGAGCTGTTTGCCTTGTTGGTTTTGGCAGCAGCTGACAGGTCTTTAACAAGGCAGCTTTCCCTCAGAAAGGCTCAGCTCCTACCGCCTCTTCCCCCAGCACAAGATTCAGCAGGAACTGGCACAGCTCCTTGGCTTATTCAGTATTCTACAAATAGCTGCTGAGCAAAGCAATTCTGGAGAAAGAGAGAGAATAACAGTCTGGAACTATTCCCACCCAGTGTCATAGCAAAGTTCATCAGCCAGAAGATTTCTTTTGTTTCCAAAAAGAATAACATTAATCTCTGTAACAGAAGAAAATTAGTCTTTCTGTGTGGCGAGGTTTAACTATTGCTCACAGTTGCTACTACACTTGCTCAAAAATCTAAAAACACCTGAAAAAATGAATTGCTGAAGGTCCAAGACCTTCAGAATAAAAATTGCTACAACACGTATAAAGGAATAAAAGGCACTTTTCAGGTCTACAAGTAGTTTCAGCCAGCCACATCTGGGAGGAAATGTTAATATTATGGGGAGGGAGGGAATTAAGTGGTTATAAGAAGTGAGAAAAATATTGATGTTGGCATTCAGTTGTAAGGCACCAAGCGCTCAGAGCTCTTTTCTGGGCTATGCCAGAACAAGCTGGTCCTTTAGCATGGTTCTGTCACCTCTCATTCCTCCAGATGTAGGACATAAAGAAAAAGAAGACCATACCTACCCTATTATTTAGTAGTTCCTTGGAAGCTGCTAGTACAGATGTCATGTGCACAGCCATGAGATATCTTTAATTCAGTAGCAGTGAATACAGGAGAAGGCAAAGCAAAGTGACCTTTTATGTGGTGCAGCACAGAAACTGTTACTCACTCCCATCCCCTGGCACCAAGCAGGTCAGGGTGCTGCTACCCTGCCTGGTTGGTTCATCTGAGGATGTGGGTTACCTGTCTGCTTATTTTCAAGAAATAATCTTTTCAAAAGCTGCAGCTTACCTGAGAGGTGGGAAGAAGATGCTATATATTATTGAAGAGGCATAGAAATGGGAGTAAAAGTCAGTACAGCAATGCTGTATTTGAAGCTCCATTTCATCAGCACTCTGTAGACAGGACCTTCCTGTGACATGGTATGAAACATTCCCGCATACTCCTTAAAATACCCTTATTCTGTCCTATGTGAGTCAGATATCACTAATTTTTCTCAGCCTCCCAAGCAGAGCACAGCTGTCAGACTAAGCAAGATGTGAGAGAATAGCAACACAGCCTGGAGCATCCCTAGCTGGACAGTATGGTGGGTTGGACCACCAGTCAGCCAGTCAAGAGGTCTCTCATTCTCTGCACCAAGGTCTGTGCCGATCTCACCATGCCATTCCTTCCAGGCACACATTTCAGTCCTGCTGTGTTTCCTTCCCCTTCTTCCAGTGTATTAGGTTTGGTTTGGGTTTTTACGGGGTGTCAGGGGTGTGGGGGGATGAAGGACTTCGTTGCTGAATTAATCTAAGGCTGAGGGGAAATTCATCTTCCTACAAATTCCTGCTCATATTTCTAAGTTAGTTGAATCTTCTAATTTACTGCCACCTCCACCTTGCGTAACAGCTCCCTAACAGGGCATGAAATACCAGTGAAATGAACACGGGATTTCAGAGCGCCCAGAGCAAATACCTCCTTCTGGTTTGTCATTGTCATTTATTTTCGAACTTTCTTTCCCTCCCCTTAAGTCCTTGATTCAATCCTGAGCTCTCACGGCAGTTTCTTTGCAGCTCAGATGGCTACTCATTTTTCACACCGGATTTTGTGACACACTTTATCAAATACCTTAGTAAAAGCTCAGAACTGCTTAATCGATTTCATTCCCATCATCCATTAATTTAGTAATTCTACCAAAAAATAATCTAGCCTGGGTGGTATGATTTGTTCTTTGTATACCTGCACAGATTTTTTTCTGGGGGGGGGTTCCATCTCCCAGACATGTATGGAGCTCTTTTCCCCTTAGTATTCCATTACTGAATGACACGCTGATACTCACCAGACACACTCTGACAGCCATGGCACATAGAAAGAGGTTGCAGAATCCTTCCAGTCATTTAACCACAGTATGGTGGGGATCAGTAGACTAGATTTCAAGACAAGTAACATCCTATAACACATGGGGAATATGGTAGGTTCAGTCCTGTCATTCCAAGAGTCCTGATTACTGCTTAACCCTCCCAACAGTTTTATGTCTAAGTCCCCCTGAATGTTTTCACCATCTCCTGAAATCCCATGTGTTACAAAGCCTTTGCTTTTAATCCCATAGACTAACACTCAGTTGTTCCCAAGCCTGTTTGTATCTCAATCAAACTATCAGCAGACAGCAGGTTTTAAGAGAAACATTTTTAAGAGGAATTATTTCTTGTTTCCTCCCACTGAGAACTGGAGTGTACTGGGAAAGGATAAACACAGTAAACTTGCAAACAAAGTAGATATTCTTACACATGCTGGTCAAGCAACTTCTTCAGCTTTATCTTCTCAGTGAGTAAAGCACTGTAAAGCCAGATGGTGCAACTAAACAATGAATTGCTCACAGGCTGTCATTTTCAGTTCATCATGGGAAACTTTTCTGACCCTGGACCCTTTGTTTCGCAGCCATGGCATTAGGCATTAAGCAGCTGGGTTGTTTGACATTCAAGCTTTAACTGTTGTGATTGCATGGACTGCCCCTCAGTGCTGACCACTGGGCAAGTTAACCTGCAGTGGATGGTTGCTGAGCATGGACAAAGATTTCTTTTCTTCTGGGAGCCCCCAGGGAAGCCACAGGGGATGTATAATTTTCAAGGCCATTTATTCAAGTAGCAGGTTTGAAAAGCAGTTACTGAAGGCTGAAGGTTGTGTTTTACATTGGCATTAAAGAACAGGAGTTGATCACAACCTTTGCTTGTGTGGAAAAAAAGCAAGCCCGGGGCTTGGATCTTGCTCTGAACTCTGCTGGGTAAGACATGAGAAAACTGAGGGACTCGCTGACGTTTTCTTTAATTTTGTCCAAAAGAAGACTAGAAAACATCGGTACCAAGTTAATCCACCAGCTAAAAAAAGGAGGACATGACCATTAAGGACTCTTTACCAACTCAGGACAGGACAGACTTCAGGAGACTGTGATCATTTTTCCTCTTGAAATACAAGAAGAAAAGAGGTCCTACATCTTTGGAATCACTATCCTTGGATTATTTTTCAGCAGGTTCTTTGAGGTGTACATAAGTAACCCACTCTTAGAGGCAGATTCCTACAACTCATCCTGATCTTGAACATGTCTGGATGCAAGCGCCACAGAGCAGTGTGAACTTATCAGCTCAAATCAGTGTTGTCTTGGGGACTGCCATGTTCCAGTCTCAGGAGCTTTACTTGCCTTATTTCCCTTCCCGGCTATATTTTCCACTGAATGTTCCGACAATTTAATTGCCATATGGTTTGCGTTAGCTACATTTCTGCTTTACATGAGCCATCTTAAGTCTCTGTTAGTGTGGATAATCAAGAACTGATTGCATGATGCCATGGGGGACAGAAAAGTTTGAAAACAAATGGTCTGTAACACGTACCTTATCCCATCCTTTCCATTTGCCATTTTCTGGTCCCAGTCCAGAAGCTTTTTCCTAGATGTCGCTGGAAACTAGTCAGCTCCAAAACAGTACCTCAGGCATAGCAGCTAGTGGCTGGAAGAGAAAGAGAGCTGAAAGAAGGAGGGAGAGGGAGAAGCAAGTACATGTACTTCTCAACTCTTATAATAACTGAAAGAAGCTGGGCAAAAGGATAAGAACTTCACTTGAAATGCTCTGTTAACGTTTTTTTCCCCCAAAGGCAATTTTCCTCTATAGCTTATTATAAGATCAGTGATGGTTCATATGTGCCAGAGAGTCTGTGGTTGCAAATCACATTCACACTGAACAACCATTTTGGTTTCTATATGCTGTCTCCTCTCCGTGTCATACAGAGACACTATCAACACCTGCATGCAGACCATGGACCTCAGCCCAGCAGGCATTCCAGAGATGTTAACAAATCTCATTTAACCTCCACAGTCTCTGCTAGGAAGCTGTGATTTTCAGCGTACATAACAAAATGGCCTGTACACACTATTTCTGAAATCCGAGGACACTGAGGCCACAGAACTGGCTGATGCTTGGCCTGATGTTTGCTATGACTTTCTGTAAAAGATCCACGTTGGAAAGAGATTGAGAGTTCTCTTCCTGGGAGGGAGCCATTGCAAACAACACACTTGCTTCTTCCTGCCAGAACTTGCTTTCTGAAGCTCCTGAATAGCACTGCTTTGATTAATTGCACAGCACATAGCACACCGTGACAAGAGGTGCTATCTACCATTTATCTGTCTGCTTCCCCTGAACCTCCTCAGTTAGGTTAAAGCATGTCTCAGGGGCAACATAAGCAATCTCCTGAGCCTTGTGAGGGTTCCCACAGGGACAAAGAACACTTCCAGGCTATGCTGAACTTACTTTATTATTCCCTCTGCCCCATCTTATCCAGGCCATGACCTGCACTGGGCTTTGCTCCCGAGGACCATTTTTCTCAGGAAGGTGCAGACAGCAATGCCTGGATTTTCCCATTTTATGCCAGAATGGCTCAGGGCTTGAAATGATTAAAGGTGATTAGTCTGACCACTAAGGTATTTACCACAAGCTTGCCAACTGGATCCCATCTGATTTTGGTCAAGAAAAACAATGCAAAGCACCATTTCAGTAACTTAGAATAAGGTGCTGATTTATATTTATTTCAGTAGAAAATTTAAGCCTTTACGAAGAGGATAAAGTTCCACTGAGACTGAGTGACAGATCCTAACATAAGAAGCTTTCACATTTTATTCATTTAAAAGAGTGTATTTGTATTCACTGTAATGCATGACAATTCCAAATACCAATCTTTTTTTAATGTGCTTTTACTGAAATAGAAGAAATATGTTAACAGAAGTCTGTGTTCAGAAATCCAGTATTTGCAACATATTTTATGCAAATAGCTATCCTTCAAGGTTACCGTCTGGTCTCTGAAGGTGGAGAGAGAGCCCTTACAGTCTTGTGAGATACTGAACCTGCAGAAAAAGGGGGGTTAAATCCTCATTTCACCTTGGTCTAGCTGATACATTGATCTGATGCATTGACCTCAGTGCTGACAGCCTAACTCAGGTTTAACTAGGTCTGCTGGTGTTAAAGAGTGTTTCCCTTGCAGCTGTACTAACATTACCCCTCTCCAAGCTTGCACTGTGCCTCCTGCTCCAGCTCTGCTCTACGTTTCCTCCTGCTTTTCTGGTAGCTGTGCTACGGTTTATGACTGAGTGAATATAAGGGACAAGTGTGAAAGCCTAATATCCTTCATCCAGATCCTCAGAGGTGAAAAGCTAATGTACCAACCAGCATCAGCATGGAGTAGAAGAATCTTGAGAAAAATGAACAGAAAACAAGAGAAACCCAACATTTTGAAAAATTACCTATAACTTCACAAGAGCATTAATCCCCCTACAGATAAATGTACTGAGGTTAAAGAACACTGGGGATGTGTAATGATTCGGTGGCAGAACTTTCCAAAGGTAAAAATAGGAGTAATTGCCCCGCTGACATTCATATTTATTGTTATTGGGTTTTACTATTATTATTATTATTGTTGTTGTTTCAAAATTTCCCCTGCAGTACCTAAAGGGGATGATGATAGACACTACAGGAAAGCTTAAAATAGGTATTTTAACTATAAGGATGTGGAAAAAGAAAAATAGGACCCAAGTGCAGAAAACCAGCTACATCATCTCTTTTTTTTTTTTGTCTTAGATGCTGAGTTAGATCTCCAGACTAAATGTCTCCAAAAGTTGACCAGAGGATGACATTTCTGTTTTGTGGCTGCTCTTCAGGTTGTGACATTTATTGTTGCTGCTGTGTTTTTTACTCCTTACAAGGAGAAAAACAACCCTTTTCCATTGTTTGCACAAAACGGGCTGTGCTGAAACGCCAGTTTTCTGTATCCGATGCCTGAGCCTGTGACTACGGGTGATGACAGGGCTGCCCTAGGGCACGGGGCTCTTCTCCCTTGCTTTTCAAGCCGTCAGAAAAAGCCTTGCTGAAACATACACCATCCTGTAAAACATCTGACTGGTGAAGCAGCCTATTTGCCGTATGATAAATGAACAGCACGTACTAACCAGCTGTAATGGGCAGGATATGGGTGAGTGGCTTGAAATTGGTATAAGAATAGGAACAAATGGAATGGACTGAGGGATAGGAAAAATGCCCATTTGCAGTACATTTCTTGTCACAAGAATAAAGACGGATTTCTCTAAGCATGGTGATATCCCCTCTTGCCCCACTAGTAGCATTTTTGAAGAAGCTGCTGCTGCCCCTGCAGTCTCTGATTCAAATGGGAACAGAATTAAAATGACACCAAGCATATTTAAAATTCGCATCCCAAATATTTTTTCTTTGCATATTTACACTCTTGATTGGCATTAGTATGCAGTCTGGTACCAGATGAAAGCACAGACTAAGTTCATCAAAGATAACAAGTAATTCTGAGTAATGACTAAATGGCATTCCCAGGTATCTACTTTTAAAAAAGGAAATGAATAGTTCTGGTTGTAATTACCAACTCAGGTTCCGTATACAAAGCTAGCATTTATGAATATCGAACTAGGCTCTATTTGACTATGTTAGGTATGTGTCAGTTTACTTTCCTAATGCAAAAAAAATTAGTCATTATCACTAGAACTGTTTGTTAAAGTTGAAAGGAGATAAATCATTAATAGGGATGTCATTTATTCATTACAGCTAAAATATATATATCCACTTGTCACTTAGATGAATTTAGTTTCTTGTCTCATCTCAGATTATTGACATCATAGATGAAAAGAGCTTCCTTATTGCATTCCTGTTGGAGTTTAAAGCCTTTACAATGGTTTATTGATGAACTAGTATTTCGAAAATCAAGACTGCTGAGGCTTAAGATTGTAGAGACAATAACATGGTGTTTCGCTGCAAAGCTAACAATTTGCATGGGCTGATGATAGCTTGATATTAAGCAAATAAAGTATTATTATTGTAATTTGGTACAGAATTTTGCAGAAAACACTGCCTTGGACCAATGCACAAATGTCTACTACAGTGCTATAGTATCTCTTTCATGCAAAAAACTTAACTACTTAAATACCATTCAACTTGGCATCTGTAACTGCACAATGCAAATACAGAACTGCCAAGTCCTGTACGTGCTAAGGCATGTGAGTAGCTCCTTCAAGTGGATTAGTTCTGCTGCAGATTATTTATCTGTTTGAAAGAACTCATGCACCCCCATGCTTAGAGGACTGACCCTGGAAGACCTGCTACGAGTGTATGTGGTAGCATACCAGCTTGAAAGATCTTGTTGCTAGATGAAGAGATTTTTCATATTTTTTTAACCTATTTATTGCTACCTCTTGCAGCCTCTTAACCTATTTATTGACACCTCTGTTCATTCAGTGAACTCCCTGAGTGAACATCTTCATCAACATTAGCTCTGAATTACACCTTCCAGTTAAAAGTGGGCATGTGCTGGTGGCACTCCTCAGCTTTAATAATGAGAAAGAAAGGTCTCTGGTGCCCTGCCAGCTGTCTAGGAACACAAACTCCCCACATGGAGGGGGGAAATAATGTTGCCTCTTCTTATGCTGGTTAGCAGTGTGACATCTTCCCAGGGACTGCCAGATCTAAGAAAATATTGTACACTTGATAAACCACATGCACCTACATAACCTAGTATCACATTGGGGGCATGTATAGATTAATGATACAGATCTCACAAGATGAAATACATTGGATGATGCTTTAATACCCTGAGAATATTATTCACTGCTGACTAAATCGATAGATTATTTTTTTTAAGAAGTGAGTGTTTTTCTCAAAACAAGTATTTGCCCCTCGCATCCCCACCTTGTCTCTAAAAGCAGTGAGGACATCTCCGTAATCTTCTTTCCTGATGTTCCCTATTGCAGCTTTATTTGTTAAATCCATGTTGATAAAATTTCTGTGTTCTCTATGAGCCACTGTTTTCTGCTTTATCACTTAAGACTTTCAAGTATCATTACTTGAGTCACAGACTATAAATTTCACAACATAGCAGTGATACATTTGAACACCACAGTTTAAATTTATTGTGTTTTATTTTCATTTGTACTGAATTCACTAAAACTGCTAACTTTAGAGCATGCACAGAGTATACTGGTACACTTTGATTTAGAAGGCATTGCTATTGGTTTCATTATTAATATTCTATAACTATTTAATAATAATAAAAAAAGAAATTTTTCCCCCCACTTAAATCTATGAAGATTTGTGAATTTTAACCCAGAACAAGATCATGAAATTTCTACTGTGTTGTATCTTTTTCCAGTTGTCTCCATGATACACCAACTGCAATGATAATTTGTCCTGTGCATCCCAAAACATCACTTGCCAAAGAGCAATACAGCAAATTGCATGTTGCATGGCTGGCACTGCTGAACTGGCAGTGTTTTCATCGCTGTACCATCTAGTTCAGTTCTAAGCCTGGTAAGTAGGAATAGGTCCTGATTTTCCCGTGTTTCCCCCGCATCCCCTGGGGCAGAAGCTGCTAGGTGTGAAAGCCATGCTTAGTCCCTAGGTCTAAATGAAAGGAGAAGCTGACAAAATCAGCACAGTCTGTCTTGCAAAGGGCTGGTGGAGTTGCTCTTCTCTGTACTTGCCAAAGTATTTTCAGCAGGCACATGGCTATGACAGGTAAGTGTACAAAGGGTGGAAGTATAGAGTCTGTCTGATCCTTCAAAGATAGGGTTAGAAAAGCCAAAGCTGACTTGGACTTCAGTCTGGCAAGGGATATGAAGGACAACAAGAATGGATTCTACAAGTTCATAAACAGCAAAAAGATGACCATGGAAATGTGGGCCTGCTGCTGAATGCAGCAAGGGAACTGGTGACAAATGATATGGAAAAGGCTGAAGTACTCAATGCCTTCTTTGACTCATTCTTTACAAGGAAAACCATCCTTCAGGAATCCCAGGCATATGAGAACAGTGGGAAAATGTTGCACAAGGAAGACAACCTGGTGGAGAAGGAACAGTTCAGGGAGCACTTAAACAAACTGGATGTACATAACTGCGTGGGGCCTGACAGGCTGCACTCATGAGTGATTAGGGAGCTGGCTGATACTGCAAAGACATTTTTTATTATCTTTGAATAGCCACAGTAACTAGGAGACGCTCCTGAAGACTGGAGCAGAGGAAATATCACTCCTATTTTCAAGAAGGCAAGAACGAATCCAGGGAACTACAAGCCAGTCAGTCTCACTTTAGTCTCTGGGAGATGAAAATCTTTCTGGAAATCATTTTTGAATACATGGAAACCAGAATAGACAGGAAGGTGACAGAGAGTGGTCAGGCAAGGATTTACAAGAGAAGAACATGCTTGACCAACCTGATAGCCTTCTACAATGATACGACTAGATTGGTGGACAAGTGGAGAGCAGTCAACATTGTTTACCTTGACTTTAGTAAAGCTTTTGATATCAACTCCTGTAGCATCATCATAAACAAGCTGACAAAATATGGGTTAGAAAAGTGGCCAGTGAGATGGATTAGAAGTCAGCTAAATGACCAAATCCAGAGAGTTGTGATCTGTAGCCTAAAGTCCAGTTGGAGTCAAGTCACTGGTGGCACAAGCCACAGGGCTCAATACTGGGGCCACTACTGTTCAACATCTTTACTAATGACCTTGATGATGGGACGGAGTGCACCCTCAGCAAGTTCACAGACAATACAAAACAAGGAGTGACTGATAGACCAGATGGTTGTTCTCCTGCTCTCCACTTGTCCACCAATCTAGTCATATCATTAGCAAGAGTGTTGCCAGCAGATAAGGTGATCTCTCCTATGTATTTAGCACTGATGAGACCACACCTGGAATGCTGAGTCCACTTCTGGGCTTCCTAGTACAAGACAGATATGGACTTCCTGGAGCAAATCCAGCTAAGGGCCATTAAGATGATGAAGGGACTGCAGCATGTCTCATATGGGGAAGGGCTGAGAGAGCTGGGACTGCTGAGCCTGGAGAAGGGAATGATGAAGGCATCTTATCAATTTATATAATTAACTTATGGAAAGGAGCGAAGAAGACAGAGGCAGGTTCCTATCAGTGGTGTTCAGTAATAGGACAAGAGGCAAAGGACACATATTAAAGCATATGAAATTCCATCTGAACACAAGAAAGCACTTTTCTACTGTGGGGGTGGTCAAACACTAGAGCAGGTTGCCCAAAGAAGTTGTGGCATCTCAATCTGTGGAGCTATTTAGACCTTCACTGGACATGGTCCTGGAAAACTTGCTCTAGGTGGCCCTGCTTGAGCAATGGGGTTGGACCAGACAGTCCCTTCTAACTTCAGCTGTTCTGTGATACTGTAACAATGGATATAGTCCAACCGGTCCAACCCACAGATCTAGGGATCTTTTATTTTTGTTCCAGTATCACCTAAAATGGGCTGTTTTGTAAATGGAGGTTACCCTTCCAATGTAGAGTGATCAGGGTCTTGTGAGAGTATCAGGGAAGGAATCAGCCATGACTTACAGTTTAATCCAGCCATCTCAGTGTCTAATACATCATCTCACTTGGTGTCATTCAACAGACTCAGTCTACGCCATGATTTCACATGGGCAATCAAACATGGGCAATGGTCACATGATAACAAATTAGGAGAACTCTGCTAGCATTGTCTGTAACCTTAGCTCACCTCTGTGAAAGATGATTTACCTGAAGGGCAGTAACAAAAGAGGCCATCTCAGCGACAAGAGCCCTTTATGAGAAACCTGGACAGGGGCAGGGTTGAGGAGCTGCTAGGCAGAACTTTTATCACAGTAATTCCGTTGGACTGCTCCACAGGGAGCTGTAGGGAGGGCGAGGGCATCTCAGAGAGTAGATGCTCCACGATCTGTAAGTTCATAAATACTTTCCCTGAACCAAAGTCCCCATTCAGAATGCCGCTAACCTTTAGCAAAGTCTAGATCCCATTTTATGCAGCTTAGGACCATTTCTTATTAGAGCTGGGAAGACTAGATATAAATCTTTGTCCAAAACAGTAATCCTCTTATATTTCATTACTAGCACCACAAGCCTCTGTGAAGTGGTCTCTATCAGAACCATAATAACAATGGGTTGCAGCTAAGCTCTCTATCCCAAGTTCAGTCACAGCAAACCCACTAACACATTAAATCTGTGCCTGCCTTTGATTTATTAGTACTCCCTAAGCCTTTCCACAGTCAGGTATGGGTCTAAGGCAGTAGCTAGCAGCTGAGGGGGAAGGAAAATTGATTCTAGCATCACATCTCTGCTATGCCTGGCTATAGGAGCACTTAATTTCAGGACATGTTATCTTAACAAGCTACTGAAGATAGTTCAAACGAATCTGTTCTTTTGCCTTGCTATGAATTGGATAGTGTATAACCTAGCTGAGAGCTGGTGACTACAAGGGTTCTTCTGCTCCATTTAGGGGAAAATTCAACCAGGTGAATTTTCTAACTAATCTGATTTTTGTCCTCACACAGAACAGAAGTGCTCACATGGACAATTAACAGAATTACAGCTATCAGCCAAGACTGAGCAGCAGTTGAGGAAAATTTCTGACTTTCTCCTCTCAGTTCCACATGTCATGGTCTGCTCAGCAAGAATGGGGAACTCAGATGCTGACCCCATTCCTTCCAATATGTTTTTAATTCACACTTAAGTCTCAAGGGGAGCTCAAATGAAGTAAACTGGTCAATTTAGATTGGTCTCTGTCTCTTGGGTGACCAGGACATGAAATGTTCTGTTCTGGGACTGTGTAGACTTACCCAATAACTCCAAAAGTGGATGGATGCTGCCTTTAAAAGAGCTGAGGTTTGGTTTAGCTTTTGCTCTAGGCAGGGAAACTCTGCTTTTTGACTGTAACCTATGAGATGAAGGACAAAAATACGAAAGATTGGTGCTTCATCTCCAGCAAAGTCAGTGCATACTTCCTGGGAGATGGTCTGTCCTAGTAGTCACTTCTGACTGTACCTGTTTAAGACTATTACTGCACACAAGTTGCATTGGGTATGCATTTTCCACATGCATATTCCCTCACCACAGTTTCGCGTCCAAATCTTCATTTCCAACAAGCACACCTATACATTGGTCAAATAATAGCTGTGTACACAGTTTTTGTAAATAAATGGAAGTGTGGGACATGCTTCTCTTCCTTTCAATAGGACAGTAGAGAACAAAATAGCACAAAATAAGAACAAATGCTTCACTTACTCACTCAAAATTGGGTATAAATTATTTTGAAATTATTCTCCAGCTAAAAATGCCATCGAGTTCTGTGCAACCGCACTCAGCAGCCACTTAACTAATACACCGTTAACTTGTCACAGGTGGGCATGGCCATTTACTGCTGAAACTTTAAGAGAGTGCTATTATATTTTACTTGCTTCCTGTAAGCAAATAAAACCATGCAGGAAAAAACCCATGCAGGTACTGTCTGAGTGGTTAAGCTCTTCCTCTTCAGCTCCACAGGTCTGTGCCAGTGAACTTGATCGCCAGTCAGATCTCAACAATTATTTTTAGAACCTGCTCTGGATTTTGTGACTATTTTTGTTGTTAGACAGCCATCTTGTGGTGCGTCTTACTAACAATAAATAATAAAACCCAGTCTATACACTTCAGAAAGTGTGGTCCACAAAGACTCTGGTGGTTTTGATCTTCCACGTACCTGGTCTTCTCAAAGCTCCTTTTGAAATGGAAATAACCTAATCTCAAATTGCACTTCTGAGTCATAGCAGTATTTGTCAGAGGCTGGGGAAGAGGACACACTTCTTTATGCTTTTTAAAAAAATTGAATTGAAAGGGTTTGGAGTGCAAACAAATAGCTACAATTTACAGCACAGTTTTATCCCTTCCCTAACAACTGATGTATTGATCAAGGTAGGAAGCAGGTGGTCTAGCTTTATTAATTTGATATATATAGTTTTTTGCATCCACAAGATTTACAAAATATTCTGGAAACCATTTAAATTCAAACAATACCTGTTGTTACTGGGGTTATATCACTAAAAATAACAAAAGTACATGTTGAAGTGTTGTTCGGGATGCTTGCAGATTGTGAGAGTTTTCCAGTGGCAAGGACATTTTACATCACACTTAAAATTCCTGTTTTCAAATCTGTAGTTAACTGAAGAAGATAGACATGCATGAACTAACAGTTCATATACCAATTCAGAAACTGCTTTGAATTTTGCTAGATCTCCCTTTCCATAAGATGCAAATCCTCACATAGTGTTAAGTAACAAAATAATGCAGTGTGCAAAATTACTGAGTCTCTGAAGAACCAGTGTTTAGCAAACAAAATGAAAACCAAGTCTTTCCATAAAACAGAATGCCTCTATGCATTGAAAGTTTTCCCTCTGCTGCTTTGGATGAGACCCTAACATTTTTTTCTGTATGTATGGAACTGTTCCCTTGTCCATTAATAAGCTGTAATTATCTATTGTCCCTTCCTTGAAAGGAGAAAAGCACTATGTAGCCAAAGATCATTACTGGTCCACCCTCTGCTATCGGAGAAGTCAATGAAAATGAAAAGGTAATTATAGAGGGTCTTTAGAATAGTATACAATAATTAACATCTTTTCTAAAACATTCAGGTTTAAATTTTCAAAAAAACAGTCTTATGCAACTGCCTCTGCAGAACTTACTTAGTTGATCTCTTTTGCTCAGCTTGTCTGGTATTTGCTCTAGGTGGGCAACAGGCTTTCATAAAAAGATCACAAGATAAAAACAATTTAGGAGGCAAATGGGGAGAGGAAAGCCCAAGGAAAGAGGACCAACAATGGGGTGAACCCTGAAGAACAGACTAAACCAGCCTAGGCAAGAATATTTCGGTTTGAAGGGACATACAATGATCATCTAGTCCAACTGGCTAGAGAGGAACTGCTTCAGGACACAAACTGGAGAGCAGACGGATGAGATTCTAAGAACAATGCCGAATACTTATAGTTCAGACTTTTTCTAACCCAGTAATGAGCAGTCCATGCAAGCGAAGCTGTGAACATAGGCTACTGGTGGGAGGGCGTTCTGCTTTCTTTCAAAGTCCCTAAAAGTTAGAAGTCAATAATCCAAGCAGAGAGATACACAGACCTCATCATGACATTGCTTTGTACCCTTCCATATCTTTCAACTCTATCTCCCTATTCTTTTTATAGCGTAGCTATGAAAAATGAAGACAGTATTCTAGTAATGCTATTATTATTGATACATGTAATGGCAAAGTCTCCTCCCTGTTTCCCTTTGCTCCTTCCTCCTAAAATGTAGCATCAATGTTTGATTTTGAGGTGATCTCCTGCAGTGAACTGTCAGCTCTTTGAGTCACTCATGTACCAAGACAGAGTTAGCAAGCCTGCGCAATGGAATAGATATACCTGAGGTGGCCCAGAAAGAGTTAATTTGAATAGGAAAGACAGCATAGCCAAAAACATAT
>NW_009912530.1:0-4281 GCF_000696875.1 Nestor notabilis | reverse complement strand
CCTGCTGAAGAGTGCTCAGTGATGTCTCAGATTTTCCTGTGCCCTGTAATGACACCTAGTTATAGATGAGGCTCTTCTGAATCACAGTTCTTTGGACTGGGTAATTGCATTTAATTAGGTAATTAAGTCCTCTCTGTAAAGCAACTTGTATTCATCATCTACTTCCTGGTCAATCTTTATGTCATCTTTAAACCATTCAGGCAAAGATTCTGTATCATCATCTACACAATTGATTTTAAAAAGAGCGTTGAGTACTTTAATGACCATTTTGGAACCTGCTGGAGACACCCAGCTCTGTCAGCCTGGTGTCAGTTGCATTTCGAGGCCTCTCAGTAATCTAGTTTTAAATCTATATGCTGTGCACACTGGTTGTCCCACATGAATCACATCTTTTATTCAGAATGCCAGTATTATATCAAACCCACTGGAAAAATCCAATACAACTGCCTTGTTCCATCAGATCCATAGTTTACTGTAAAATAAATGAATTTTGAAAGAAAGATCTACTTTCCACAAATGATGCTGATTGACAGTTTATAATTTTATTTTTAACAAAATTAACTCTTTTGTAACTTTGTATGGGATTCAAGCAAATAAGTAGATCCCTGAGTTTCCTCCACTTTCTCTAGGACGATGCTGGAAATCCTCACTGGAACGTCTTCAGGTTTCAAGATAATTTGAAAATTATGGTTATTTAATATTATTCCAAGAAGAACTTTAATAGCACATGAATTATTGATATAAATATTTAATTTTAAAGATGCCACCAGATATTCTTCTTTCTACTTTTCTTAGCTAAAGTAAACATTCTGTTCTATCCAGAAAATGAGACATTTGTTACAGTGATCTTGTCATTTCTGTCATAAAGAAGCCAGTTTCATTACACCTTGTAACTTGGGCAACTGTGTGATGAGACACAAGCCGGCATTTATATGCTAATCCCTGAACAGTGACACTCACTAAGCATGTCCTTTGGTCAAGCTTGCCACGTGTAACTGAAAATAACACTGTTAAATAGCTGATAGGTTTTCAGGAATTTGGCATTTAAAGTTTTGACACTACACAGCTGGTCACTGCTCATTGGGGCAGGCTCTGCCACCAGTACCTCTTTAGTATCCCAGACATGATTTAAAGCTGTTTTATTGGTGGACCTCCTGGAGAAGGGAATGATGCAACCAATTAGAGTCTTCCCTGAATCATGCTCGTTTTTACTGCTGAGAAACGAAATGTGCACTACAATAAAGTAGTGACAAGGACCAGATGAGCTTGACTGTTCCCACCTCCAGTACATACCATTTTAGTTTTGACCACATTTGTATAAATGTCACACAGTGCTGCCAGTATGAATAGTTGATGCTATCTCATGTTCTGCAAAGGAAGAGAACATCTGCAACAGAGAGCACTGTGACTGTATGGTCCCAGACCTCGCAGTGACCGTGAAAAACAAGGGTTTCAGAAACATGGATGGGAATGTTGTGCCTGTTCCACACAACTGGTAGCAGCCTGCACTTCCTAGACGTTGCTTAACTTACACCAATAGGCAAAGCACTGATGAGTGAGGCCTCACTATACTGAAATTGGAGGTGAAAAAATAACCTCCCACTAGCTTAAATGGAGTTGGAATTTCCCACTGACAAATATAACATTGAGTGTGTTTTGATTCACATTAAATTTTCTGGATCATAACATCATTCTGGTTTATGTAATTTGCACCTTGCAATTAAAGAGAGGGGAAATCAAAAGCTGAACATGCAGGGTTTTATGGTTTCTAAACTTTGCTTCAGAATCTTACCGATAGTCTTACCATCAGCTTGCTCCCTCAGGCACTCTGTCACCTTACTATATATCCTCTTAAGACTATCTTTACAAGAGGTATTAAGACAGATATTTTACAAAAGTGATTAATCTCTTGACCTAGGTTACTAATTTACTATATTTTATTATTTATTTGAGCATTATTAGTTTTTTCTAGATTCTGAGAATAATGTGGATACAGCTTCATTCTTAGGATAATTTTACTGTTAGGGAGAGAACAACTGTTCTCTTGCAATTTTTTACCTAAATCTTTGCAGAAAATTTTGATAATACTTAGTCTGCCTTTCAAAATTAGTTTCACATCTCTGTCATTCTTCCTACTGAAAAAAAAGTCTATTTGAGTCAAAGGAAGAATGAAATGTCATCTCTTCTTCACTAGAAAAGAGAACAGTGGTATCAAACACACCTATCAGCAATAACCCTGCTTTATTCATACTGCACATTTTGTTTCAATGTTTCATATATTATAATATACTAATATAGACATACTATCCATGCACTTTACCTCAATTTCTTGTCCCATGTTTATTTTCAAGCCAGTCAATCTTCTAGAAGATAGGAATACAGATTTGCTAAGCACAGCAAAATCACAAAGGTTTCCAAGCCATTTCATGCAGCCATGACCTTCCATTTGTCTGTGGATAGGTGACTCACATGTTGTGATTTCTGCTGGCATTTCAATCCTAAGCATATTTACAACTATCATGGATAGCCTGTTTAAAGCCAGAGATTTGTATTATTTCTTTCTATTGTAACCACACAGAAAAACTCTCTTCTTCTGTTCCTATCTGTCCTTCATCTGCAGTTGCATGTACAGAATTAGCCGGTAATGAAACATATTAGGAAGGATTGAGCCCAGCTCTCCATCTGTGATTTAAAAGACAACAGATATCACATTTAAGATTATAATGGGCATCAGAGCTAAAATGAGATTAGAAACTTTTAAGAGAACCTAAACTACCTTTTTCAATTTTTAGTAATCACCTGACAGTAAATCCCTCCTATGCCAGTCAGACCAGAATACGAGGACTTTTTGAGTCTTCCTTTCTTTAAACATTGGAAAGGCTTTTTGCAGGATTTTCTTGATACCTTTTATTCATCATGTCAGTAATTGAGGGCTCAAAACCAAGTGGCCAAGGAAATGTTTTTCCTAATTACACAACATAAGCCCTCTCTCTACTATATTTTCAGCTTTATTCTCAGTTGTTCAGACTATACTCAAATTCAGTTTGCTACTATGAATAATTCACTTATTTCCTCTCACTCACTGTAAGAGACTGTAAGATTTGCTGCAGTGAACAGGCAGCACCTAGTGGTCTTGAAATGCATGAACAGTTCTTAACAGTTCCAAGTTCCTGAAATAAACTTTTCATGAGCTAAAATCAAGTATTGGTTTTCATACGTGTTAGCATGCACAAGTGTGTGTGTATGTGTTTGCATGGGACAGAAAACATTCAGTTTCTGGCTTGCTCTGAGATCTAGATCTTCATTTGGAGGGAATTTATCCTTTAGAATTTCACAGACAAATACAAGGAAGAAAACAAACTCTTGAGTTTTTAAAAGTCATTGGTTACAATGGAGCCAACCCGTACAAAGCCTCCACATTTTACAAAAATTCTGGTATTCTTTATAGTGAATAAAGTATTTTAATGCCTCCATCTAATTGTAACCCTTTGATTTTAAATTCAAAGCCCTCAAGTTAGTCATAATAATTATCAATATTGATTATCAAACCTCAGAATCTATTTCTGTTGAAATGAAACAAAAATTTGAAAGCTATCAGAAAAATACCTCTCCAGAATTGCTAGGAAGAGCACAGTATTAAAAACAAGGAGGAAACTTGGTCAGTTAAGCTTATTATAACAACCTGAGCTCCATAAGATTGCATACCTTGAAGGTGAGTCTCATGTTTTATCATATTACAGCAGTCGGAGATTATTGGATCATTAGCTTTAATTTTATTCTAAGAATTCGTTTGTAGATCCATTTATCTGCAGTATTTGTTTTTGCTCTCTCCTGAGTTTCTCACTTCAAAAGCAAATATATCTAAGGCTATTTGAAGCATTGCTAGAAACAGGACTCAGGTAAATATACTTGCATCAGCAAAACCACTCTGTGCATCTTTTAGTGTTCTTCCAAACTTTATTGGAAATTTCAATCCAAGGAAAATAAATGTATTCCGTATGCACCGGTTTGATTCCATAGAAGTCGATGAACACAGCATGTTTCCATTTCTGGGTATCACAAAAGGCCATGACATGGGTGGACCAAGAGAAGAGTGGGAATTGCTTCAAGCACTGCTAACGAGAAACTGCAACAACTGCCCAAGTCACTTACTGCCCACGCCTGAACTTCTGTTTCCCCTCCTTACATCCAGAAGTTCACCTGGAGTAAGCAAGCTTTATTTGGATGGATGGATGGATGGATGGATGGGGGGGTGGGTGGATGGATGGATGGATGGATGGG
>NW_009912529.1:0-1159 GCF_000696875.1 Nestor notabilis | reverse complement strand
GGGAGGACCCTCTCCCCGGCATCTGTTACCTTCTGGAGATCCACTTCCCTAGGAGGATCCACCCTCCCTAGGGGGATCCACCCTCCCAGATCCACCCAGAGGATGCACTGCCCCCCGCCAGGGCCTGCTACATCCAAAAGGATGTGTCCCGCTGGAATCTGGACCGTCCCAGGGATTCTTTTGCCCCCAGGGGTACCTGCTGCACACCCACAAACACTCCTGTCCAGGGAAGCTGTTGCCAGCCCATCCCTATCCCCCTCCCGAGATCTGCTGCCCCCATGATCATCCTCTGCCACTGGTATCTGCTGCCCTGGAACCTGTTGCCACCCTACTGGTCCCCAGGAGCTGCTCCCCACCCTGGAGCGACATGGAGGGTCTTGAGTACGTAGGTCCTCAGTACATAGGTGTCCTGGGTTCAGCTGTAATGGCAAGATGGATGTCGCCATATCCTCACAGGCATGATCAACAAGGTAACAGCAATGTCCCCACCAACTAATAAGAAAGAAAGCTTTCTTACGTTTTGTGGGGTTCTGGAGAATACACATCCTAAACTACAGTCTGATTGTAAGCCCTCTCTATCATGTGATGCGGAAGAAGAATGATTTCAAATGGGCCTCTGAGCAACAACAAGCCTTTGAACAAATTAAACGAGAAATAGTTCATGCAGTAGCCCTTGGACCAGTGCGGACCGGGCCAGATGTGAAAAATGTGCTCTACACCGCAGCTGGGGAGAATGGTCCTACCTGGAGCCTCTGGCAGAAAGCTCCAGGAGAGACTCGAGGTCGACCCCTCGGCTTTTGGAGTCGGGGATACAGAGGATCTGAGGCCAGTTATACTCCCACTGAAAAAGAGATACTGGCAGCCTGTGAAGGGGTTCAAGCTGCTTTGGAAATGATTGGTGCTGAAGTACAGCTCCTTGGGTGCCCATGCTGGGCTGGATGTCCAAAGGCAGGTCTTCTCTACATATCATGCAATTGATGCTACATGGAGTAAGTGGGCCACACTAATTACACAATGAGTTCGAACAGGAAATCCCAGTCATCCAGGAATTCTAGAAGTCATCATGGACTGTCACTAGAGGAGGCAATGCGTGTTGAGGAGGCCTCACTGTACAACAGACTCCCAGGCAGTGAGAAGCAATATGCCTTGTTCACTGATG
>NW_009912528.1:17003-25113 GCF_000696875.1 Nestor notabilis | reverse complement strand
CTCTGCTCCCCTTGCGGTCTGTCTTCAGCACCCCCGAATGAGGAACGCCTTCTAGGTTCAGAACTAATTGCCAGGAAGGTTTAAAAGTGAACAGAGGAATCTCTGTTTTGTGCTGCATAAAGAACCTGAACAAGCTGCCTGTGGGCAGGCTTGGGGGCTGCTGAGTACCAAAGGACGATGGTCCCCGATTGCACAGCCCGTATTATCCCACAGACCTTCACTCAGGACTGGGAGGTGCCTGCCCTTTTCAGCCTTGGGCTTCTTTCCAGAAATACATGCAAGTGTTCTCCTAAATGCTATGAAACTCGCCCGAGCCTGCTAAGGTTGGGATCGGGCACAAACCAGCCTGTCAGTTTGCAGAGCTAAGGAGAGCTGTGTACATTCTGCTTGCAGGATTCCAGGTGAGCCAGCCAAAAGCTGTTCATCAACAGTCACCGCTATCACTCAAATCCATGTCTTTTCAGTTTAGAGACAAGGATGCCATGCGGGACAGTGTCAAAGTGTTTGCACAAGTCCACGTAGGTTACCTCAGTCGCTGTTCCTTTATCCAACAATGCCGTAACCCCGTTGTAGAAGACCACCAAATTTGTCAGGCACAGTTTGCCTTTAGTGAAGCCATGTTGGCTGTCAGCAGTAATGTCCTTAATGTCCATGTGCTTTAGCATAGTTTCCAGTAGGATCTACTCCATGATCCTGCTGAGCACTAAGGTGAGACTGGACAGCCTGTGGTTCCCCAGGTCTTCCTTTTTTCCCTTTTTAAAAATGGGCATTTTTGTTTTCCCTTTTCCAGTCAGTGGGAACTTCACCAGACTTCTAGGACTTCTCAAATACAATGGATAATGGCTCGGGAGCTTCATCTGCCAGTTCACTCAGGACCTGCAGATGCATCTCATCAGGTCCCATAGACTTGTGCACCTTCAGGTTCCTTAGATGGTTTCAAACCTGATCTATAGTGGGCGGTTCTTCGTTCTCCCAGTCCCTGCCTTTGCTTTCTGTGATTCAAGCTGTGTGGTCAGAGCACTTGCTGGTGAAGATGAGGCAAGGAAGTCACTGAGTACCTCAGTCTTCTCCATATCCCAGGTAACCAGGTCACCCGTTTCCTTCTGGAGAAGGCCCACATTTCCCCTAGTCTTCCTTTTATCCCCAGTGTACCTATAGAATCTTTTCTGGTTGTCCTTGGTATCCCTGGCCACATTTAATTCTGTCAGGGCTTTAGCATTCCTAACCTGATCCCTGGCTGCTTGGGCAGTTTCTCTGTATTCCTCCCAGGCCACCTGCCCTTGGTTCCACCCTCTGGAGGTTTCCTCTTTGTGTTTGGGTTTGTCCAGGAGCTCCTCGTTCACCCACACAGACCTCCTGGCATTCTTGCCTAACTTCCTCTTTGTTGGGATGCATTGCTCATGATCTTGAAGGAAGTGATGCCTGAATATTAACCAGCTTTCTTGAGCCCCTCTTCCCTCCAGGGCTTTATCACATGGTACTCTACCAAGCACATCCCTGAAGAGGCTAAAGTCTGCTCTCCTGAAGTCCAGGGTAGTGAGTTTGCTGTGTGCCCTTCTCACTGCCCTAAGGATCTTGAACTCCACCGTTTCACTGGAGCCAAAGCTTCAGCCAAAGCTGCCCTTGAGCTTCACATTCCCCACCAGCCCCTCCTTGTTGGTAAGGACAGGGTCCAGCCTAGCCCCTGTCCTCATTGCTTCCTCTGTCACTCGGAGAAGGAAGTTATTGTCAGTGCACCCCAAGAACCTCCTGGATTGCTTGTGCCCTGCTGTGTTGTTGTCCCTCCAAAAGATACCAGGGTCACTGAAGTTCCCCATGAGGACCAGGGCTTGTGAACATGAGGCCTACTTGTCTATAGAAGGCCTCATCCCTCAGTCTTCCAAGTTGGGTGGCCAGTAGGAGACCCCCACTGTAATGTCCCTTGTCCTGGCCCGTAAGGTCTCGGTTGGCTTCTCATCCATCCCTAGGCAGAGCTGTGCACACCCCAGCTGGTCACTGACGTAGAGGGTGACACCCCTTCCTTGTCTCCCCTGCCTGTCCTTCCTGAAGAGCCTGTATCCTTCCATTTTACCCCTCCCTGAGCCATCTTTGCTCCTGTGCAATATGTTTCTTCCTTTACATATTAAATTTCATCCACTAATTGACAAGTACACATCTTACTTGGAGTTCTGCCCATTTTTGACATTGAGCATGTGGCTCTTTTTGAGCAAGGTGTAGCTGTGATTTATGCTGGTATGCAATTTTAACTCATTTCGTGAATGTACTTCTTGTAATACAGTATTGTCAGCTCTCATGATTTTTTTGTGATGCTGATGTTCTGTGGTAGAAATTCTTTAAAGCTCCAGTTCCCCAAGTCAAGGAAGAATTTTGGCTTTCATCTGAAAGGAAGAAAGTCTGTTTCTGGTCCCTTTATTTGCAGCAGAAACTTACATTGTGTGCTGTAGCAGCTTTGGAACCAAAAGAAGAAACATAAATGTATTATTATGACCATCATTGGTATTGTTTTATTTTAGTTCTCTCAGTACTTGTGTCCCTGATTCTTTGTAGCCTGGCCATACTTAATATGAGACAGGGATAAATAGACTTGTGCAGCTTACACAAGCCCTTAACTTTTCTGCTTGGATGTCTCAAATATATTTTAAATTGAGTCAAGTAAGTGTTATTACTTACTGCTTACACTATTTACACTTAAAACTGTGACACACTCACACAAGGCATGCGGAGTTTTTCTCTGCAAAATCAAGGTGTGTATCTATTCTTCGTTGCATTGAGGGAGTGTAGTTCTGGTAGCTGAGTATATGATTCTGTCTGGATGATTACTTCTCTGTAAAAGTAAGGCATTTATGATTTTTACAGGTTAGTGTCTCAGTAGAAGGCTGTGTTGTACTAGGACAGAGGCCATTTTCTCTAGCTGTGTGTAGCTTTTCACAGTTCGCCATGGGAGAGAGCTTCAGCAATTTTCAGCCCCCTTTTTTTTCTCAGACATTGCCATGCAGAAACTACAAGTGGAACAGATGATTGTTTGCAGAGGTTTACTTTGTCTTATCTTAGTTCTGCATCATTGACAAGTAGCCCGTTACATCTTTCCATACCTAATAAGCAAATTTTCCCTTACTGTTTTTTACCATGACAGCATTCATCCATGTCTTAACAGTTTTGACTCCTCACCTTATCACAGGCAGGGTAACAATTCCCACCTACACACACACAGACCCATACACATGCTCTTCACCTTTCAGGAGATACTTGCCACGTGTTGTCAGAGGAGTGGTTGTTCTTTCTCAAGGGGCTGCATTGTCAGTGTCATAGTTTGGGGTACCCTTCCATGTATGGTCTGAAAATCCCTGCAGTTATATTCCTGTTTCCTACTCCCGTGATGCCCCTTGCTTGGCTGGTTGAAACAACCACCTCATCTCCGCTCCAAGTTTTATGGCAGAACCAGAGGAAGGGGTAGGTTCACTCCATTGCAACCATGGCAACACTTTCCAAAGATGCAGCCTACAGTCCCTGTGAGTCTTCCAGTTTTCCATGGCAGCCTTGTTTCTCAGAGGCTACATCCACCCCAGGAATAAGCACGTTGCAGAATGCCTAAGTTGCTATTTGGTAAAATATATCCTTACCACGTACAAAAACAGCTGAGCTTTCAACTTCCTTTAAGAACTGAGCAAAAGGGAGAGGTGAAGAGGGTTAATTTAGCTTCTGTTTCAGAAAGGCCCTGTCCTATTAAATCAGCCAAATTTTTAAAAGCCAAATCTCAGTTGTGTTCTCACTTATTGTTAAAGCAGCACAGAAAAAGATACTCCTTTGTCTTTATGCTACCTGTTTTCTGAAGATACATGATTCCTCTGAGGCTTCACATTCTGACACCTATGGACCTAGGGAGTTCAGAGGCAAATATTTTAGTTTGCTGTCATATTGTTCTAAGCCATCTCAAATTTAGGGAGCTCCCAGATTTTAAGAATGGCCAGAAATTATTTTGTGGAAGACAGTGATAGAGAATGAAACCAAATTTTTTATGGAACCTTATAGCCTATAGTATTAAAGTTAATAAAAGTGCTCCCACTGCCTGCAGTAGCAGTGGATGTGGGCACTGATATCTGCAGTCAGTCTGTAGCCTGAAATAATACTGGATTCAGCAGTAGCATGTTTTTTACAGTGCCTGTATAGATACTCATTTCCCAAATTTGAGGTCTCGACCCATAATCTGAGTTCTTTTGAGCAATGGAAAGACATTAGACAGCCTCTCTTTCCTCTAATACGCATCATGCCTAGCTCATGCAGCAGCAGTGCCACGCCACACGTTTGTTCCACAGACGTTACTGAGGTTTATCTGTCTTTTAACCAAGTTGTTTCCACTGGAGTATTTCTTAATGGAAACACTTCTATCACAGTTAAGCTGGTAACAAGGTATTTGACACAGAGCCTAAATTTTGAGCTAAACATAGCAGGAACCCTTTAAGCTTACTTTATCTCACTTGTTACAAACTTCTGGAGAGATATTTTTTTTGTCTCACTCAGAATTCGTAGTTCACCAGTTTGTTCAAGCAGGAGATGTCTTTCCAGCTGGAGAAGCCAATGCTGTTGCTGTCAAATTAACTGGAAGGATGGTTGTTCCATGTGCTCACGCTGATTGTATGTGGGATATCTCATTACATTGGGGGCAGTTTTGTTGTTTTAAATTATAAAGGAGCTTAGTTTTCTTACAGTGTCAAGATTCAACTCATTTGTCAACGTGTTGCATTTCATTATCCTCATCAGCTCATTTCTTTTTCCTGAGGGGGAAAAAAGCTGAACCTTGTTTTATTTTATAAAAGTCAGGATTCTTTCTAATTAGTGGAACTTCTGTTTAGCCAGTGCTGTGAAAGGTGTCCTTTCCACTGCACATGTATGTGCTGAAGAACACATTTGCTACTCCAGTACTTTTTTCAATAGCACCTTTTTGTCTAAGATGAAAAGGATCCACCCATAAGTCCTGGACAGACAGACATGCTCCTAAAGGAGAAATTACACTTTCAAGGTATCCCCAAGAGCTGCATCCAGCCACAGTATCCTGTAGATGTTACATTTTTTGTACATTGCAGCTTTGCTAATATTTGAATACAAGCCATAATTCAGTGGGAGCATAAATAACTTCCATTCATAAGATGGATACTGTGGTAGCAGGCCAAATGGTAAGGCTTGTCAGAGCCTGCTTTTTCATTTTATCAACCACACAGCATAATATGATGCTCCTTATTTAAATCCTCCATGCAGATGTCATACTGGGTTAATTGACAAGCAACTGGATTTGATAATGTGTATAATACGAGCATCTATTGATTCTTGTGATAGTGTGGATGTGCATGTAGTGATCATGGGGTTATGACTCTCAGCAGTGGGAGATGAGTAAGTCTGTGGGTCACAATGTAAATTTAAACTGCTGAGGGGGTCAGCATTATCTTACATGCCAGTTTAGATTAATAATTCTTTATAGGGATGGAGCATGATTGGCTGTAAAAGAGTTGTCTGTGTACCTGAATTGTTTTAGAGCAGCAGAGCTTTGTGCTGAGTTAACAGCATGCTGTTAAGAATCAGTACCAATGTAAACACAGAGAATGATGGGTTTATGTTGGCTGTTATATCATACAGTATTTCACAGCTCCTGAAATCATTTCATTTTCAACTAGGTTGCTTTGGCTTTGCCAGTCTATCAGCAAAGACTGAGCAAAGTGCAGCACTGTAAATGAAATGAAACTCCCAGCTCTCCAGATAGTAAGCGATGGCTCTTCTGTTGAGCTGGAATTCTGTAACTGCGCTTACTAATTCCAGCTAATATAATACAAAGTCATTTGCTGTTTCACTTTTTCTCTGAAGTTCATCATTATATTGCTAAGCTTTTCTATGAACTTACACCACTCTAAGTCAGAGGGAACAAAAAAAGGAGGGAAATAAACTGAAGGAAAGAGGAAAACAGGACACAGGCAAAAACTATAATGAGAAGAGAATTAGGAAGGAGAAATAGGGGGCATCAGAAGCGCAAAAGATTACAGAAGGAAAGGAACAGTGTATCATAGGAGAGGCAAGAACAAAACCCAGGGAGACGTTCCCAAGTGTAGAATAAAATAGGAGAAACTAATACAGAAGTGTGGGGGGAAATTACTTCTTTCATTTCTTGCAGGAATATTTTAGACTCATCACTAGCAATCCTACTTGCTGCAATTCACTGCGTTTGCCGCTTACCTCAGAAATACACCTCTGTATAATGAGTTTCCTCTTTCATTTTGGCACCTGGCTTGCTCTTGTATAGGACTAGGCCTCCAGAGGTCACTGAGGAGAATTGGTTTCTAATAAAGCTCCTCCATACCAGAGTTCAAAAGCTCTCCCACAATGTAGTGCACAATGAAAATTGACACCACCAAATGGCTTTAGTTTCCTTCTTTTCTTTTTCTTTTTTTTTTTTTTTCCCCTTGATGTTATGCACTTTTTTGGGCATCTGCATATCTGACTTAAATTTTTCTGCTGAATATTGAGCATATGGCATGAAGAAGTAAGCTATAACCAAATATATATGTGTGCATATATATATATAAAAACTACAGTGACATAGCTTTTTGAAAGGTGTTTTTTTTTCTAATTGTGTGAGAATAAGCAGATGTGAGACGCTTCCTCTATTATGAACATTTATATGAGCTGTGTGGTCAGAGGCGCTTAGCAGTGAATTTGGCTCAGGGCAAGGGAACAACAGCAGTAATTTGAGGGGTGATTTACTCCTGTTAACACTTTTCAGAATTGGCAATAAAATCAGTTCTGTGCTCTTAAAATACGAAGGTCTGGATTTTAAGCAAAATATGGAAGATAGATATATTATCAACCTGAAAAGTGGTCAAGTGAAAAACTGTTTATTATTAATACTTTAAAAAAATCCATTTCCAACAAGTGAATGATAATGAGAGGGCTGCTCCCTTTTCCTAGAAATGATTAAGTTTTCTTTGCCTTTCTGGTTTGGCTGCTTTTAGGCTATTGCTTATGTAAAACAGAACACCTCCTAAAGCCCTCATTTACTAAACAGAATATCTGGCTTCTGATCTCATGCTACACAAGGAGGTAAATAGTATTCTGTGTGAGGAGCTTTAAACATGAGCATAATGGAAGGGGGACAAAGACACTCCTCCAGAAAAAACAAACACTAGGTTTGAGATACTTAAATTTGAATTTCCATAGTTGAAAAGTACAATTCAAACATGGAAACAAGAAATCAGCTTTCATTAGCCCCACAGGTATTTATTTTAGCAATTTGTATTTTGCTTTTCTCCTCTCTTAGCAAACCTGTGTGGCAGAATTTGTTGAATAGAGGAGGACAGTTCTGCTCTAAAATGACGGAATACTTATCTGAGGGATCAACTTCCAAAGGTGACAGTCAGAGGGCACAGCAGGGATGCTGACTCTCATTCAGTCCTGAGTGCTCTCAGACAAGAGGGGATTCTCATAGCTGTGAGCAGTCAGTGATGAAGTGATGACCACATCCAGCTGTGCTATCAGTAAGATAGGTTGCTCAGCTGCGTGGCTGTACCTCTGATATGTGAGTGCATAGGGTGCATGGCAGAGAACTTGAGGGGTACCCAGTCTTTCACGCACACTGATAACTTATGCTTTGTTCAAAGGTGCAAGAATCTCGTCTTCAGTCTGCAGACCAACTCCATGCAAAAAGAACACGGCTTGTTAGATGGTGGTATCCATCCAGTGATATGTCTTGAAGCAGCAAATGCTGAAGTGTCTGTATACTTGTATATGGACAGAAGCAGTCTTCTGCAATAGCCATCAGCTGAAAGGAGGAACCAGCTCAGTCCCAGGAAATACAGACAAAAATGGAAGTACAATTTTTGCTTTTATGGACACAGATAGTTTATCTTGTCTGTCATATTAGAGCTGCAGGCAAGGTGTTGCAATACAGGGATGACTCCAAGGAGTTACTGCAGTGGCATTTGTCCCATGCCAATGCATTAGAGTTAGAACTGCAAGACCAAATGAGAGAAAATCCATGGAAAGTAGCATATGAGACTGGACACACTGTTGAATTGTTGGACACAGTTATTTGAATTATGGTAAATAATTCTTTATATATGCATGCAGA
>NW_009912528.1:7416-16972 GCF_000696875.1 Nestor notabilis | reverse complement strand
ACAGGAATGCCCAAGAATGAATGAAGGTGGAGATAAAATGAGAGCATGAATAACGGGGTATTTCGCTTTAGATCCTGTGCTTTGAGAATTGGCAAAGATCCCAACTCATTCCAGCCTAATACATACAGAGTCATCACCAAAACCATGCACTAAGCACATTGAGTTACTGTGTGTTTGTCCAACTGCGAGATGTGTGGAGCTCTGCCCACTGACTGAGGGCACAGGGACAGCAATAGTACTGGAGGAGCTGGAGGAGCCTCCCTTTGTTTACAGGTGGTAAGGGTTGTGTCATACACCTGGCATTTGCCTGGCAGCTGTATAGAAGGTTTTAGCACTGTATGTCACAGCAGAGAACCACCTCCATCAAGAAGGAGTGTCTTTTATGATATTAGGCATTGGTATGTGCCAGAAACATGCTTAGCTTAGTCAGGGGGACTGGGTGGAGCAAAGGGAAAATCAGTAACTTTTCTCAGAAATTATGAGGTAATTGCCTTTTCTCTCTGGAACCAGGCACACAAGTCTCTGGCAGCAATACCTGAGAAAGCTTTATAGTGAAAAAGCATTCGTATTTCTTCCTGAAAAGAAAACAGCTGGGGAAAAAAAACTTAAGTAAAAAAAAAGAATCAGCAAAAGATGCTTCTTCTGTGGAACTCTCTGCAAATTTGCTTCACAATTAGACACTAGGAAGGTACCTGACAAGGTTGTCTGGAACCCATCTAAGAGAAGGACAGGGGGCTGCCTATTCTGTCCATGGCTGAGGAGGGAACTGGGGCTCTCTCATAGGTGATTTTCAAACATCCAAAAGAGAGCCTTCCTTGTATTCTGGGGGGCTGGAGGCCCCATTAGTATTTGGTGTGGTGTTGCATCACACAGAATATATTCTTACTAGAGAGCCATGCCTGGTACCTGCATTGTTTTCCTCATTCATCATACACTGGGCATGCATTAGTGACAGCACCATAGGAAATTGTATTCTTCATGCTAAATTGCATATATCTACCTGTCAGAAGCCCGCATGTTGTCCCAGTAAGGGCCAAGGCTTAACTGCTTCTTAGTAGTCTGGTGCAGAAGCACACATTACACAACTACCCTCTGTGTTCAAACGAGCCAATACCTCAGATAGTAGCTGTTGCAAACCAGGATGGCAGCTGTCTGCGGATATAATCACAACTGAAGACATACTGCCAGGGCTTCTGTGTCCTGGTTGCACAGCTAGGGGCAGAGCACTCAAATATTTCTAAAGCTAGATATGCAAATGCCTCTGGAATGAAGCCTTTTACAGTTCTGCTCTCATTAACCTGATTTGCATATGTAAATGACCTCTTGCCACATGATAATGAGGTCTGCTCATGCAGAGATGTTCAGCATATAAGGAGAGTGTTTTCAGTGACAGTCAGAGCATTTTGGCCAAAGCAGCTGGTACAGGGACAGGACCAAGAAAGAAGTAAAGGCAGGATCCAGAGATAACAGGGCAAGGAAGCAGAAGGAAGCAAAAGAAAATCAAATGTTGCAGATGCCTCTTCCAAGTGCCAAGGGCATCTGCAGTTCTAGTGCCTTACTGGAGCAATTTCATAGTGGAGTCTGTAAAATGAGAGCAGCTGGAGGACATTTACAATTGGGAAGTGACCTGTGGCATGGAGCTACGTGGAAGATAGTGTATGTCTGGGTATCCTGGAACAGCAAGCACGTGGCCTAGCATTCACTGACTGGTTTAAAGCAGCCTCTTCCAGCTACTCCTGTGAGCACCATCACAGAGAGCTGGACACATGGTGATGGGTCAGTCCTTCTTCAAGAGTAGTCTCCAGTTTAACCATTTCTCTGTGATTACCTCCTTGCCACTGGCACACTCATCCAGAGGTGACATTTCTCATTTCTCATTCCTTATATGCTGCTTAACTTCTCATCAGAAATATTTCATACGTATGCCTTGCTTAGCGCATGTGGAGGCAAGACGAAGTCCTTCCTAGGTTTTCCTGTTTGGATACCATGCCCCTTTTAGAGAAGAAATGACTGCTCATCGTCTGAGATACCTGTCTTCCTACTTGGCATGTTTAACTCTTGGTTCCTGGTCCTGCTACAGAACATTTAGCTGCTGAGGATTCACTGACTCAGAGCTCTTCAAAACTTACCTGATCAAGCACCATCTTTACCCAGTTCAGAAAGCGGGAGTGATCAGCTCCACTCGGACTCGCCCAGTTGTCTCAGGTAGGAATACATCCCTCCTTTCTTTCAAAGGAGGAAACAGCTGTAGAGGCTGGCAGGCAGGCCACCTCTCAGCCAGCCTCTGTTATCGGCAATAAAAAAATATAATTGTGGGCTAACTCAGGATTTGCCTGCATATAACCTTGTATTGGTACTTGAGAAGTCAGATGTGGTTGGTCTCTTTTTGTCACTTGGAAAATAATAGTAGCCAGTATCAAATACCCAGAGCCCTATTCATAGCTGGTAAGCCACCAAACTGAGGTTAAAAAAAAATACAGTAGGGGTGCACATCATAATCAATAAACAAGATGCTGTGTTGGTATCTTTGTGTGCTAGCCAGAGTTGGCTAAATTAAGTCAAAAAAACAGTGAAGACAAAGCAACTCGTGTATTAGGGTATTTAGGAAGTTGAATTCAAGCCTGTAAAGGGAATTAGTTCACTTCATGACTACTTTTGGTTCACTCCCACGCATACCGAAAGGAAGATAATGCATATGGGAGACAGAGAAACCTGACACACTTGTATTTCATTACCTGTCCACTGCTGACAGAAACATGCAGTGTGACTACAAGTAATGGTTAAGTTCAAAGCACTAAAAACTGATTGTCGAACATGCCCCATCCTTTCTGCACATCAGTAGGCAGTTCCTGGAGCAGCCACTGGCCCAAGCCCAACTCATCTGTGTTCCACCCTTCACAATGTGGTCATTACATGAAGGAATTATGGTGTAATCCCTCCCCATCATGTCCACCATCTTAAACATGAGATTCAATCTTACTGTAGTCACACTGTCAGCATTGTATTTCCCAGTCAGTAATATCATCCAGGCCCGTGATTGTCCCTTCCTAAAAAGCCTTCAGGTCTGGACCCCAATTTTCTAAGCTTACATCCCAAAGCCCTCTCAACACTGAGTGCTTTCAACAAAAGCAACAGTCTTGAATATCTATGCTAATATTAATTTGTTTGGTGGTTGTAAGGGAAGTGTTGTAATGTGCAGAATGACCTACAAATGAGTAGTGTCTGAAGAGCATAGTCTGGGCCTGGTGGCTTATTCATATAAATAAATCAGAAGGATCTGGTGGAGCATGCAGGGTCTTTTGAGTGTTTCTGTATAGCCTGTCTGAGCAGCAAGCCTTTAACCACACACTCAAGTAACCTCTGGGAGCACTCAGTCAATTTGGGCAGCTAACAACCTGTCCTAAAACTGAGCCTTCAAGCATTTGCCATTCAGAAGAGGCTGTCAGCTAACTAAGCCAAAAGCTTATGGAAATTCTCTCGCTTATAAGGTGCCATCTTTAGAACACCTTTTGTTTAACTTTATTTTTAGTTGTTTAGTAGGCAGGCATGTTTGTAGGGACTTTAATCGGACAACGGGTTTATGAGGCTATTCTGAGAGAAGTCATTTAATTAATTCCAGACTTTTCTCTTCCTCCCTCTTTTGTTCAGCTTAGGTATACCATCTACATACTTGCCTATAACAGCTGAGGTAAAAATCCTATGAGGCTTCTGAGAAGTTTGGTTCATCTTTCATTAGATCACAGCAGAACTGAACCATATCCTCTCACTGCTAGACATTTTTTGAACTAGGCTTTTCCCAGTCTCACTGGGGTATGTATGTGAGCTGGAAAGCTTCACAATGTATTAAGATTTCATGAGGGCCTAACTCTGTTTTCTCTTACACTGCTCTGAATCTTCAGTGCACAGTGCTTCCGCTTCAACATCACGTAACTAACAATACAGCAAGGCTCTGAGTAGCCAAGCTCCACTGCATGGACCATCTAAAAACTGGTGTTCTAACCATGCAACTTGTGATTTTTATCTTGAACAGATAAAAGTTTAGTGTCATTACTTCATTCCTATTAGATAAGTGTTTTCGAGTCAGGAAAGACATTTTGGCTTATAGTAAAAACTTTTATTCCAAATGTGCTCTTCTCTTTGTTTTAGGAAAAAAAAAAAACATGAAGAAGGCATTTTGAGAGATCTTTTGTATTAAATGGTCAATGTCTCTTCATTATTTTGGCATGAACAGGTTGCATCTGGTGTTTCTGTATGAAGTCATGTAAGCAGGCACAGAATTCTTCTCTTCTTGTTCTACCGTATGTCAGGATCTAACTGCAGATTTTGTGCTTTCATAGGAGGTACGAGCTCAGAACAGGACCTAGAGATCTTGTAGACCTGGAACCAGCATGGACTTTTACTCCACATACCATTATTAGAAGAGCACACAGGACAAAACATAAGATCATAGAATCAGTTCCTTGCCCCCGCAAAGAGCTGTGGGCACCTTAGTTTCTCCTATTCCTGTCTGTAGCATACAATTTAGTCACTGGGAAAATAAGTGCTGTGGTTTTAAGTAAAGTAGCTGATGAGAAATGGAGTAGATGGAGGAGTTCTTAATTAAGTAATTAGACAAATAAGAGGGGAGAGGATTATATGATACAAAATTATGAATAGAATAGAAAAAGTAGGTCAGGAATTTCTGTTCTCCCTATATCATGACGCAAGAACAAAATGACATGCAATGAAGTTCAGAGGTGAGAAATTCAAAGCTAATGAGGGAATGGTTTCATGTAACTGGTAATTATCTAGTGGAAGCCTTTCACTCCTGGAAGTCCCTGATGCCAAGGATTTATCAAGTTTATCACTGACACGAAACTATCCAGAATTATCATAGTTAGAGATAATAACAGCTTTATAAAGTGAATTAAACCTTGCTTCTGGTTTTAATCCAGTCTTAACTATGGAAGTGATAACTCTTAATTCCTTTAGCTTTGGCACCTTCCTTTGAGCTATCTGGTAACGGCCACCACCTGAGACAGGTCACTAGAGCAGAGAAATCAGAGTCAGCCTCGTGATTCTTGCACTTTTATACCCATAGTAAAGTCTCTTTTATATTTGGTCTAGGGTGTGGGACAAAGTCCCATACCAGGGACATTTACAGGCTAGGCTTGCTCAAAAAGCTACAGCCCCCTGCAAATGAACATAGCAATGAACACAATTTCTCTGCAGCCATAGGAGATACCCAGCTGAAGGAGGATTCGCCCCCTGCAACAGCTATTAGCATTCTCGGTAACATTTTCAGAGGCTTCCATGTTACCTGTCTTGGAAAATGGGCCATCTGTCTGCTGATCTTTAAGCCCCTGGGATCCTTCTCATGTCACCAGGAGCTCAAAGATCTGAGGCCTCATTATTACTGCTGTTCCATCAGAGCAGATCTGCTGCACTTGCACATTTTTTCTGCACCTTACATATTATTCCAGACATTCAAAGCCAACTCTCTCAACCTGACCCAAGTGTATTATGGTGCATTTAAATCTGATGTAAATCATAAATTTGCTGAGGACAAGCTGCTTTATATTTTCAATCAACTTTTGGCTCATGTTTTTTAAGTGTGCTTAAGAGTTTTACACACTTTCATCAAAACCAGATGATTTGATTATTTTCTGTGTTCATAGTACACCATTGCTTTGCCTGCATGTTTACAACAGCTATTAAAACAGATGAAAGTCATCATGTGCTTCAGAAGGATCAGGGTAATCACATCCACCAGTGAAACACATTAATTTTCAGCCTATTCCAGCAAGAGACGCAAGAAGAAAATCATGAAGAATCAAAACTATTGGATACTGTTGGTTTACCTGGAGCATGGGGTTGGAGGTCCTCTAGAGCCTGCTGGCATTTCTGTTAACCAAGGTGATGACAGAGACTCTTGGCATATTTGAACGAGAGCTACCTGATGAAACTGACAGCACCAATGACAGTTCAGCTGGCACATAAACCCAGAGATTATTTCTGTGTTCCTAAATAAATACATTTTCTTCCCTCCGGGAGAGAGCCTTTCAGGCTGTGCAGCTCTGGAATTTACTTACATGCACCTTCCTGACATGGGATGCTGAAATGTTACACAGTAAAGGAATCTGCATTCTGTATTAATATGAAAACATATTGATGTAGCTTAATAGAGGATAAAGAAAAAAAAAGAAATCTTAACAGAAAACAACTCAAGATAAATCATGTTTTGGTAAAATACTTAAAGTGTTATTAAAAGACAATGCCAGACCAGGAAACAAACAGCAGCATAAGATTAGAAGGGCTGCAGCAGTTTGAAGAGAGACTCTCACAAGAATAACAACTGTTGGGGCTCTTCAACCTGATACAGGCATCCACAGACACATCTATAAAGATGTTAGTTTAGCCTGCAGGGTGTCAGGCCCTGGTCTTACAGTGAAACAAATGTACGCACTGACTTCTTGATACTTCAGCAACCAGTTATCTTAATTAAGTTGGTTCCTCCTGTGAAGCAAAAATAACTTTGGTTACCGTCTTCTGCAGTATCACAGAATTCCATAGGAAAAAGCTATAGTTTACAGATTCAGTTGGGAACGTGTCTGGCTAAGCACAACTACTATACATGGTGTGTCCCTGAATCCCACCTGGAAGATACTAAATTCATGAGGCCAGATTTTTATGTGCAGCATCGTTACAGAGATAAGATTTCAATCACTGCATAAGCCAACTAGTTTTGCTTTCCACAGTGACTTTATTTCTAAACTTTGCCCAGACGTGCGCTTCATGTAAGATCTTTTCATGTAAGATGGTTCATGTAAGAATTGGTTCCAGCAATTCATTTCATTAGCAAAGTTAAATATAGTTTCGTCAGTGTAAAGTGATATCTTAAATAAAATTCAGCCTGCTCTAGACAAAATACATAAAGGAAACCTGCTCTAGAAAAATAATCTGTGCTTTCTGAAAGGTTATGGCAACAAAGAGACAACAGAGTGGTAAATAGAGTGCCATGACCATCTTCTATAACCCTAAGGTGAATTTCTACCTTTCTGTATCCTCCTGAGTACGTATTTAGTGATAACAGCTCTGTAAAATATTTGTACTGTCTTTGCTTTGGGCATCACTGATGTTATGCGCATAGACAACCATCTGTACCTTTTATTTCACAGAAGGCTCAAAAAAGGTGGTGCCTCTGTTGTGAGCTGCATTACTGGTGAACAGAAAGCTCTTCCAGCATTTCATTTATGATTCGTAGTCCACATAGAATTCATTCATGTTTCCAGTGTACCTTGGGACTGTTTAGCCCCAGAAAATACTTCAGCTGATCAAAATACAGTTTCGCAAAATAGTTGCTTATCTCTGTTTCTGTCAAGGAATAGGAAGCAATTAGCAGTTAAGTGATATGGAAAAGCCACTATAACCTCCAAATTGGGGCCCTTGGAAGATGTCTTGGAAAGAGAATGCTTGGCAATGAGGAAAGTGTATGTGCATCTAAAAAAAAATTGTTAACAATAAATTGAAAGACTTCACTAAAACATCCTTTTACAGAAGCGTTCTGTTGCTGCCTGTCTGTACAAAAATGCAAACACCCATGTGCATAGAGGGGAAGGAAGAAATCCCACAGCAGTTTGGAGAGTTCAATTACTCATTCCAGTGCATTGCATTCACAGTTTTAACATGAAGTAATAGTTTTGTAGAATTGCATTCCTCACCACTGCTTCAATGTCTTCAAATGAGGTTCATCCACAAGAATGTATTTCTAGTTTCTAGGCATGTTTCAGGAAGATTTTTAGAGTGAAGTAAAAAGGCAAAAACTTATTTTCTCTTGTTCACACGTAAGTGAAATTAGCTTTTCTCTCAAGTGCTACAGATAATCATGAACAGCTCAAAATCTCATCGATGGGCACGGGCTGTCCATTTCAAGAAAAGCTGAAATGAGAGAGAGAGAGATTAGTGGGGCACAAATGTTTTGTGCTGGTTTTGTTTTCTATTTTATTGCTAGAAACTGCTGTCTCTTTACATTTTCTTCTCCTGAAAAAGAGGTTGCGTTCAGTGGCTAAATCTGTCCTCTCGAGGGAGCATGCATTACTATTGCAGCAGCAGAGGTGGAATCAGCCCAAGCCCAGAGTCAGTCTCAGGCAGTAATCAGCCCTTTTCTTAAGAACTCAGTTCCAACTTCTTCTTGTTTTATGGCTATCTCATAACAAGAAAAAATAAATGAAGTTACAAGAACTGAATGATAAATTATGATTACTCATATAAAGCCAAGACAGAAATAATTAATTACTTATTTAAAGATTTGCCTAGCTCAGTGCAGCAGTGTTCGTGCTAACTTCTTACTCTGTTTTAACCTTCTTTGCTCTGATTCCAGGTCTGTAGCTTTGGAGTTCCCATAGAGTTTTGCTTTTCATCAGGATGTGGTGACAACACCCATTTTTTCCTACAACAGAAACTTCCATCGGTCTTTGTCCTTCAGTTTTGCCCTATTGTCTTTTAATTCTGCTCACCTTTTGTACCACTGTACAAGCTTGGCAGGACACTGGGTAGATGATTTAGAGACAGCTCTGGATTCTTCCACACTTCCTTTGTTAAATAGAGCAGAATATTGAATTAGTTCATCATAACTGGCCTGGATGCAGCCTTCATTGTTAAGTTTGTCAGCTGTCCACATCTGGAGGAGTACTCCAGTGGTATTGCTTCCAGGGTCTACCAGCCCACAGGCCTTTGTTATTCAGAGGCCTCATGTCTCTGTGCCAGTTCCCCTCTCTCTGTTCCCTGGAAGCTGGAATGTAAATGCAGAGCCTGAGCAGGTGCCCCAAAATGGAAAAGAAAATTTTAGGATGAGTTGCAGAGACAGCCTCTCCTGGAAACAGGCATGAAATCAAACAATATATATGGAACTGGTAAGCAAACACAGCCCACCTCCCAGTGCATAATCATTTCATTTAGCTACATATGCTATGGCACCCCAGCAGAATGATATGATACAAATAAATGCCTAGCCTTTGTCCAGTATTGAACAAATGTTATCATTAGCTTAGTGTCATGTGTGCTTAGGGACATGCAGTACACATGCATGAACATAGTCCCAGCTCTGGAGACCTACAAATCTAGCAAAGTTTCAGACTTTTGGTTTGGACGTTTATGTGGCTGAGTTTGATTGAAAAGTCTTTCAGGTCTTTTTTTTTTGGAGGGGAAGGGGGTGTTCTTTTGTGGTGCTGGAGGGATCAGAAATATATTGCAGTTCACTATTCTTACTGTGTTTTAGTAGTCAAACCTCCATGATTAGGCAGAACATGTAATTGGGAGAGTGGCTGAGGTAACAATACAAAATCTGGATTAAAAAAAAATCCCACTAAGGACAGTGGGAGGAACGGGTGGGCAGGTCTAACAACACTGACAGTCAACTCCGTATGTTGTCTCTCCTACCATCTATATTCATCACACTCATAAAATGAGTCTAGCTAGCTGTGATGATAGTTGGGCAGCCCATCCTACAAGTGCAGAAGTTGCAGCTTTTTAACAAGTATATTTTCCAGGAGTCAGCACAGGGCTTGCATCGGTAAAG
>NW_009912528.1:0-7385 GCF_000696875.1 Nestor notabilis | reverse complement strand
TAAAGTGCAATCTATTTCACGCAATCCTGCTAATGACCTAAAGGACTGTGCTCTCCCAGCAGAAGAAGGCAAAATTAATCTTCACCACAATTGTTCCATTTCTCAAACTTCTTTTCAGAAAAGATATAAATTGTGCCAAATATCTATCAGTTTTATGATGACAAGACCATCAAACTTGTTTCATTAAACACCCTCCCCCCTCTTACAACTGTCTAAACAAGATTTTTCCATTTAGTACCCTATCAATCCAGAGTTATGATTATTCAGTAACTGAGGGGATCTCTTGTATTTAAATATTAATGTTTGTGTAGTTATTAAAGTATTTGATGATTTGTCCAGGGGCACTGTAAAATTAAATATAGCATGTCATTTATGGTAATTCAGAAGAGAATAATAAAAAATCTTTTTCATTCTGGTTTTGTGTCTGGCTCTGCATGTTACTTTTACTGCGTATTTGATGGTTTGGGGAATTGTGTGTTTTTAAACCCTTTTAAATGTAGGATTTCAGAGCATATTGTTAGGATCATATAAAATATTATCTTCCAAGTTATGACTTTGTGTTGCTGGTTATGAACTGTTGTCTGACAGTTAACACTGCTAAAGGGAAAGGCAGTTTTCCAGCAAATACTTACCATCTATTGGATGTAGCAGTACAGTAAACCCATAAATATTTTGGGAAGCTTACTGTGGTCCACGCTGCATTTGCTTTCAGAAATCACCTCAGCCTAACAGAGCAGAAATGTGTATGTGTAATTAGGCCTTTCAAGTTATGTATATTTAAAGAACATTATTTAGGCACTCCACTGTGAATCCCTCATGCTATAAAGAACAAAAGAGAGAGAGAGAACAGAAAGGAGAGAGGCAGAGCAGCTTATTTGAGGCAAGCACTTGACTGGCATTTGTATGTGTACACGTGTGCAACTTCATGGATAGGTTTCTGAGGTGGGATAATGGAAAAAAGTGCCTATGTTTGGCCTATTCTGCAAGGAAACATCTTTCTGCCCATTTAAAAACAATAGGAGATAAAAATGACTTTCATAAGGTCATTCGAAGACAGAGCCAGGAATAGAAAGCAGGTCACATAAATCCAAGTCAGAGCACTTTCTATGAGACCAGACTGGTATTTCCTGATGAAAAAAAATAAAATGAGTTAAAATCTTGAATGACTGCTTTTACTGTCCAACAGAGGGGGTTTGATTGAGGTCTCCTTCAGCTTTTTCATATAGGTCAGTGTAAAACGATTCTGTGGCTAGTGATGGACAGCTGTCACGGGATACATCTCTTCTTGGTAAAAAGGTGTAGTAATCTATTATATTTTTTTAAATATTCCTAGCAAACTGAGTTAATATAATTACGGTAGAAGCACTTGCTATATTATTCATATATATAAGTTCATTCTCAGCCTATTTTTAAAGCTGATCATAACTTTCTGAGTGTGTATGTGTGTCATGTGGCAAAATTACAGTAAAGCAGCTTTGTTTACAAATTGCAAGCGTACAAAAGTCAGGACATTCATGTAGTGTTTTCAGTGTACCAATAATTCACCTGTCTTCTGAATACTCACTACAGAAAATTGCTGTACTCCATGTTAACTGTGATGGATTAAGTATACTTTTTTTCCACTGGCTTAACTGGAAACTTTACAGGAGGTTTGGGATCCTCCTCATGTAACAGCAATTTAGGAAATTTTAATTAAGGACGTATATGCATGCGAGACATCTGCATTACGGTTCCAATCCAAAGCCCACTGCAGGCATTGGGAAGACTCCCTTCAAGTACATGAATTGCTTGATAAAACCCCAAATGCTTGCACTGGAAATAACACACAAACTAGGGTTATCACCTTCTTCAAATGACAGATTAATCTGCACAGACCTCAGTGCTACCACAGTGAGGCTGCTTTCCATTTAACATGGGCTCGTATATGTTTACATTACACCTTGGTATGCCATGTGAATATGCACAACTGCCATGTCCAGGCTGTCTGAAAGGGCTGGAATGGAAATATGGCAAATATCTGTAGCTTCAGGAGAGGTGTGTGGAGAGAGCTTTACCATGAGCAGTGAAGAATGGAGACAAATGAGATATGTAAATCTTCACTCCTTTTTTGTGTTTCAACGAGGTCTTAAGGCACATATGCAAACACAGTGAGTGTTTTAGCTGAACACCAAGCCAGAGTGAAGCCAAACATGCACAGTACTAAAACACCTGTAAAGCACAGAACTGGGGTCCATGTATGGAGACCACAGAAAGTTAGTGTTAGGAGACCATCCTCACAACCTCCTGTAGAATAGCCAAGAAGCACAGGGCTTTCATCAGAGATTTTGAAAAACAGATGCTCTTACAGACTTAGCACTGCAACATCTTCTACTAAACAGCTCTATCAAAACACACCTGTCATCTTCTGTCTTGGCACTTCACTCCTGTCACCTCACTTCACTGTCACCACATGCCTATACCTTGCATTTCACTTCAGAACCAAGTTGACTTCAGTTTCTCTCTGCAGGGCTTATTCCTGTCTCATCCATCATGATTTCATATGGTAAATTAGAATCCTTAGCTCTAACCTCATTTTTACCAAAGGTGAAATGCTTTTCATCCTATATTCTTATGAAGGTATTTTCCCCATGCTTCCACTGCCACATAGGAAGAAGACCTTAAAAAAGTCTGCCTAGGCACTTTGTCATCCTCCTTCAAATCTTGTTGTGATGACTAAAAATTATCTGAGAATGGTTAAACAGGTGGTGTGCTATGACCACCACTTCTTAATGTAATTGTAATCCTCTCACTCTAACCTCGTCATGTCTCTGTCTCTTTGTTGCATCCATCTGTTGTCTCTTATCATATACTTGGACTGCAAAATATCTGGGATAGGAACCAGCCTTTTTCACTCATACACATGAATGAGCTCGCAGTGTCTTGTACTCCAACATCCCAACCACCATCACTGCTGGGTTCCCTGACTGTTACCTCAAGCACAGCTAAATGATAATGAGAATTATTTTAGAAAATGGATTGGAAGAGAATTATAGAGACATAAGCGATATACCTATCTACTCTGTTCTCATGTAAGAAATTACTGATTTTAGATGCATTTATGTCACTGTATAATATTCCAGATATATAAAGGTACGGGTTGTATATCAGACCTCAGAGCATTGTTAAAAACTTACTGGAAAGTGGTTCACCATTCTATACCTTTAATATTTGGATAATAACTCTCCACCTCACAAGGATGTTGCAAGCATTAGTTAAAAAACTGGTATTTATAAAGTGCTTTGAAGATTAAAAGAGAAAGAGTTATCTAAATGTGCATTTTTATTATTAATAATAAACCATATATATTCAAACTTGTCAGTATCACGAAATATGCAAAATCTATGCCTTTTTTTTTAATGTAGCAGTGGAGTTCTATGCATGCCAAGAAGGACTCTCTGATGTTTATTTTGTTTCCCCAGCAGCATGCACCCCTCCTCCTGCTACTTACATGTATATGACATGATCAGTAGGTGTTACTCAAACTTTACGTCATTTTCTTTGTAGCCTCTAGAAATGTCACCATGACCAAAGGTTACCAAAGAAGTACTGTCTTCTCTGTTGTAATTAGAGCTATACTAATCCCAAGCTGTGATTCAACAGGCACAGAAGAGATGTGCTGTTTCAAGAACTCCTAGGAATGGGCAGGCAAAGAGTCATCATTGCAGTGACATAATTTCAAGTTTAACCAATGGGGAATGATGGCATTGCAGCATGCATCATTCTCAGCGGAGGGTAGGCGATGTAAATTTAAATGGTACAAAAAAAAATCAAAGCAAAACAATTTATAGCAAAGCATGCCCCATCTCCAGAGGGAATTGCCCCCTTTGAGCCCTTTCCAGCTTCTGCCTCCTGCACCCTCTGCAGCCATGGCCTTGCAGCTCAAACTCCCAGGAGAGCTATTACTCTCAGATGAATGCCTCCCCAAAGGGCAGTGACCCAAATGAGCTGTCCCTCTGCCTCTTCAGTTCTGAAGTTTGGTGTACAGGCATAGGGAAGTTTTGTGTGGAGGATGTGCTTTTCCTCATCAGGTGCATTTAAGCTCTAAACCTGGTTAAGCATCTTGGTACTTCCGAAAAAGTGGATATGACCATGGTATGCTGCTATTTAACCGGGTACCAGTTGGCATTAGCAGACCTAAGTTGTCTAGACTAGAGCTCAGTGATGAAAGAAGCTAATGGAAATAAAATATATTGATTAAAATGACATGTTTTGCCCTACCGCCATATTATCATGACAGGAGCACTGTAGTAATTTTCATTCACAGACAGGACAAACACATCTACAGAGCCATAGAGGAAGTTACAACACACACACTGGGTATGAAGAAATGAGTTGATCAAACCAAATGTTGGAGTGAGGACAGATCAAATGATGCCACATGGAAAATTATGGTTTGGAATGAAAAAGTGGTCGATTTAACAGTACATAAAGTCCCTGTAATATGCATAAAATCAGCAGCTAGCAGATGTTTTCTGACACAGTGCATCTGCATGAAGCTGGGGTGTATTCAGTTCCATTGTAATGGCAATACACAGAGCAGATATAACAGCAGACCCTCCAGACAGATGAAGGCAGCCCTGCCCTTATTTAATAATAAGTAATAACTTGTATTAATTAGCAATCAGGAATTAATGATGGACTCAGATGCAGTTGTGGGAGGTATCATTCAGAGAAAAGAAAACCTCTCATCCATTAGTAACAGCTAAGATGAGGAAAAAAATTTCATGACAGCTCCCTGTTTGATGAGATCTTGCTGAAAATACCACCTTGGGGTTGTTAGAACTCTCCATTCACACTTCATGGCCAAAAGCTATTTCTTTTAAGTCCCGGGGAAAATTTCTTTAGCCATTTTAAGTCTGCAGAAATGCAAATGAAAATATTTTTTCTTCATTTAAAAATAATATTGTACATTTTATTTCATGGAGGTGAGCTTTGAGAAAGCACCTGTCCCAAGTGTGGTGGTTGATTTAAAGAACTGATACATCACAGACATTTTTCTTTCCTGAGTTTACTTGTCAGCTTGGAGCTAGTGCAGGAAAATACCTGCCTTCTCTGGTATCCTAAGTAGCCATTCCTGCCTATCCATGACACAATATAGGCCACACACAGTAGGCAGTGCAGGTTTTCACAATTTGATCTTTGTTCTTCAGTGGTTTTACCAGAACCAGTAATACTTAATGACTGAGAGATTTAAAATGTCAGAATTAATGCTTAACTGGTCATGATAAACATAACTGATAAAAATATGGAAATTGTCAATATTTTGAATTATTTTAGGTCATCTGCACACTCAGGCAAAGGCCAACATACCAGCATGATGGAGGTTATCTTAAGGTCCACCAGCACTTGTGACAGATTAATTTATTTCAATTCAACATGTGAAGACTGAAGCCAATTGAAGAATGCAGTGCAGTAAGAGCCTGACTTGACCAAACCCAGTCAGGAAGCACCTGGTCTTGGACACAGTCAGGCCGTGCGTTTGTGGCTTCCAAGGATTGTCTGCATCAGGGAAGGAAACTTTAAAAGCTTCTGTCATGCAAAATACAGTTATTATACTACAGACTAGAGGTTGTGTGTCTTCTTAAGCCACTCTAATGATTTTTAAGATTCTCAGCTATTTTCGAAGCCCTTTGTGGGACAGTTCAGAGTTAGGAATCTCTTCAGTCTACTCTAACATGACTTCTCAAAAGCACCTCTCTGAAACAATTGTCTGCAACAAGAATGAGAGGTGTCTGTACAGGAAGCAGAAAGCTGAATATCATAGAGTCATAGAATAATTAGGGTAGGAAAGGACCTATGCAATTATCTCTCTTGAAAACACTGGAACATTCCTGCCATGGGTCCACTTTTTGCCCAATAGGCACAATGGCAATACAGTATGATAAACAAATACAATGCTAACTGAAAGATATAAATGAAAACAAAAATAAAATCATGCACCTCTGTGCATAATTGTTGAAGTATATTAAATATCATGGAAGTAAGTTGGATATAGCTGCCTTAACAGATACCCTGGATTAAGTTTTACCTGACAGTTTCAGAGCAACAAAAAAAAGAAGCTTTCAAATGGGGGACACATGCCCCAGAAAAGGTTGCCAGAGCTAGCAGTGAAAAATGAATATATGTAGAAAGCTCAGTTAAATTGAGCTTCTTAGTAACTTTTTCTGTTTCAGACAATGATCCCTCACTTCTCCAGCAGTGTCTGCAGTGTTGCCATTGTTGAACTGGCTGCCAATTGCCTAGGACTTTGTTAATAGAAAATGGAATTATTTTTTCTCAGGACTCTTTATACTTATTGAGTGTGATTTACTGCAGTGTTACTGAGAAGGTCTCACTGTCACCTGATCATATCTTTTCACAAATGATGAGATTACTGTCAGGGAGAAAGCTGTTCATTCCAAGCAACATTTGGTAATAAATTGATTACTGGCTGAATGCTGATACTTTACAAAAAGAGCAATCAATGAAATATCTGCCATTGCTCCAAGAGTCTTACATTAGAAAGGCACACAAATAACCACTAAATGATTGCACATGGTAACTGGGCTGAACTGTGAAATCAACTTGGACACACATAGGACACACAACTTAGACAAACACAAAATGTTTTTCACACACTTTGAAAGCCACAGTCTAAAAAGCAATGATTGTGTGATGACCATGTATAATAAGTGGGTTGTTAAGAAGCATCTTGCTCAATCTCATTTTAAGCACAGCACACTCAGTACTGTTTGCACTCACAGAGTAATAGTTATTTTTAACAATCGCTAATGAGCTGAAACATCCCACCCCCCTATTTCACATTTAGTATTCCTTTTCAGATCTACTGTTCCACTGCCTTCACAAATTCAGGAGGCCCCTGGGAGATCTCTTCCTTGCCCTGCAACAATGCCTGCAGGACATGCTGCTGCTCTTCCCCTGGCACTAATTCCACTGACATCAAGGGACGTACACATGGAAATGCACCGGGATACGAACTCCACATCAAGAGAAATAAAGATGGTGTGAAAGATCTCTTGTCTTACCCCTGCCTCTCTCTCTAAGCCATTGAGAGCTTTGCTCAAACAGTACCGTCACTCCTTAATGACAAAACAGGCTGTGAGACCATCTGCCACCCCCCAAACCAGGAGACTACAAGAAGGGTTCCCTGGTGAACATCCCAGGCATGGATCCAACTGCTGTATCAGGGCAGAAGAGGCAAGATACATCTCTACCTGCTGCTGTGAGGGTTCACCTGTTCACACATTTCTTCCCTTCCTGGAAGAAAGACTGCAGAAAAATTACCCCTTCTTTTTCCTGTCCCTTTTACTCTGGAAGTTGTGGTCAATGGCTCAATGTCCAAGTGG
>NW_009912527.1:12198-32554 GCF_000696875.1 Nestor notabilis | reverse complement strand
AAAAAAAAAAAAAAAGACAAAAATTAGAAAAATTAGGACTCTTAAGACGTTCCATAGTGAACTGGAAATAGCTTATATCTTTCTCATAGATGTTCAGAATGATACACGAGGATGTAGATTCATTCATAGGTTGACATCACTGTTAGTCTTCACTCTGACTTTTTACCTGTCTTACAACCTATTCACATTATGCACTGGAATTGTGCAAGAGGATAAAATGTCAGCAAAAATCTTCCTAATAACTCATTTGCTTCTATTTCCTATTTGCAATGTCATTCAAGTATTTGCCATGTTTAACATGGCTGTCTTGATGTCAGAAAACACCTTTGGCAGGTTGGCAAACTTAGAAGTCACTTGCATCTTTAAAATGATATAAAGGTTGTTTTCTACTTCTGTTTCTGCAAGTTCAAACTGTCTTTTCTATTAATCTTTATGCTCTCAAGTGATACTTGAGAAATATTAGAGAATATTTAAGATTTCATCTAGGACATATTTACATAGCTTTACTGAGTGACTCTGTCAAATGATCAGAAGCATTAAAAGGTTTTCTTTTGTGTGACCTTTTCATATTCCCAATCTTCAACACATTTTTTGTTTAACACATGACAACTCAGGTCAGCTTTAATGCATTTCATAGGACTTGCAGTCTTAAATTAACTCAGTCTAGCTAAAGGAAATGGCCAGGCACTAACTGTAGTAAAAATAGTATATATTATTATTTTAATTCTCACCACAGCCACAGTAAACAGTAATCAGCAGCAATGTAAAAAGCATAGAGTAGAGCATCTCCTGTTGACCTGTGACATGACGTCAAATGCTTCTCCTAGCACTACTGTGTGCCTTTATGACTTCACTGAATGGCCTGAATTTAAGTTGAACTGTTCTGTTTCAGTCAAAAAACATTTCAGAATGCATTTTGATGCAAACGAGAGAGATTGCTTCATCTAAACTGATATTTTCAATTTTTGTTCTTTCCTTCCTTTCAAGAAAATTTATCTATAATCACCAATTAACCTTCAATACCCTTTTGGGTTGACAGCTTCTGTCCAATGGTGCTATCTCTGAAAGAGTTAAGAGCTAATTACACACAGAAGAAGGAAAGAGAGGAAAAGCCCTCTCTATGAGCCTTTTGAAACTCTGTGAGCTTTAATTAACTCACACAGAATAATTGAAGCTTCTGATAGCACACCTATATCAAGACTGGTTGAGTATAAGGTGTCAGAAAAACATCAGTGTAAATGAGATCTTTTTCTCCAATGTTTCACCTGCAGAGTTTGGATAAGGTCACTGACTTTCTTAGCCATTCTCTGTCTGCATACTGGAACTGGCAAAGTTGATTAAAGCCTCTACAGAGTTCAAGTCTCAGCAAAATCACTAGGGTATGATATGGTTTATTTGAAAAGGTCAAAAACAACAGCAGCAACAAAAAAACCCAAATGAACAAGAAAAAGAGTGACCAGACCATAACAGTCCAACCAGGAGAAAGTAGTATAGACGGCATCTGTATTATTCCAAGACATTGCAGTCTGTTAAAGAGGTCTGAGCATGTCTTTGCACATCATCTATTCAACTGAGTCTGTAAAGCAGCAAACCACAGAGCTAGTAAATCACAGTTCCTCACACATTTTTCCTCTATCTGCCAGGTCTTACTGAGGTAATCCAACAAGTCATGCAGAATTTTCAGCTAATCTGCAATTCTGAGAATAAGAAAATCACATTTAGGGGCAAGCTGGTTTTCAATATTTTGAACAGGTCAAAACATTGAAAAGTTAATGTCAAATCACAGAAAGATTTTATTTTATACATAGCCTTGCTTAAGTTGTTTTGTTTTGGGGTTTTTTTAAGAACTGAAAGAAATTTTGAAACAAAGTCAGTCTGAATTTAAAAATTAGCAAATGCTATTAAAAAAAAAAAGCTCTCTTTTCTGAAAGGATTAACTTGGAAAATCTACAATGAACTGATAAAATATTATGGTTCTGAAAAATGTCCAACAGCAAATATTTCAGACAGATTTTCAGTACTGATATCTCTATAGATCTTCATTGAGAAATCTAGCATTGGTGTTGACTTTCATATGTATCTTGACCTTCTATTTGGCTACCAAATCGCCTGAAAACATACGATCATTCCTTCTTACCTGAGATATTATGCCTTTAAAAAAAACCTTTTGCATGTTCTATACCTACTTGTCTATATATTTACAGTGACATCATGATACAAGATTGAGTTTAGAGAATCAAAACATAAGAACTGCCTAAGAAAACCCATTTACTATCATTACATCTCTTAGTACCAGAATATTAGTAACCATTAGGTCACTACAGATGACTGGACTTGAGTAAGGCTCCGTGTATGCATACAATGAAAGATGTGCTGGACACAAAGGCAAGAATTAGGCATTACCCCACAGGAACTTGGATCCTGGTTCCCTAACAACTTGTTCTTTCAGTTCACTGACAGTACCAAAGCTATGAACAAAATTGTTGCCAGATCTCGCAGAATGTGTGTGAAAGAAACATGATCCTACTGCAGAAAATGTTCTGGCATTCACCTCTCTCCGTAAAGGGAGAAAATGACCATGCAGTGAACTCTGACCACTGTATATTCAACAGTAGAGGTATTTATTTTACAACCCTGCATTGATTCTCTATTGTCCAATAAAGGCTGAGGTCATGCTGAAGCTTTTGTCTTGCCATAAGCATTAAGAAGCTCTCTTCCCTCTCTACAGACACCTTTTTATGAGAGGTATAGGAAAACAGCACTCCAGTGTTGACAACCCTTTGTCTGACCGAATTGAAACAGAGTAAGAGGCTCCAGATTTAACTGAGAGTGTCATGCATGTACATGCAAGTACAGAAATAAATTCCTTCCATGTAGTATCTATCTTAAACTGTCATCTTAGGAAGGCAGGCAAAAATACTGCAGAGGTTGAACGAAGTGATTTATAGAGTAACAAGGTAAACCAACTTAAGATGGAGGGAACAGACTAATATTAATTTAATATTTAGCTCATTGGAGAGCTATTGACATCACAAAAACGTAGTCTTTTGCAGACTGCCATCAGTACAGATGAAAACACAGTCAGATCATAGTGCATTAATTTCAATTCCTGATATAACAATAGAGTCTGGTCCCGCTATGAATTCCCTCATATTCCATCTGACCATTAATTACAGCACAAATTATGTAACTGAAGTGCAAGAGGAAAGAATTGTTCTCCAAATCATACAGATTACAAGGGAAGCTTACTAAGGTACAATCAGCAAATAAAGCCTTTACACTTTGCACTGGGCTCTTACTTATGCTCTTTACATAATCTCTGTATTTTAAGCAGCAGGTCCTTCTGGGAATGGGGTTTGCCTTTACAGCTCATAGCAAGTGAAATGTCATTAGTCCCATCCTGTCACCAAGACTGATTAGTATCTCTAAATATTCTCTCTACTGCACGTTGTCAATCATACATATTCCTCTTCTGGCAAATATTTAACAAGCCCATACAACATACCTTTGTAAATGTTTGCCTCCTTTCCATTGGAAAAATAACCCCCTGCATATGGTAATAGCATCGCTTGATTTAATCTTCCATAAACAAAAATTATTTATAATTATGCAAAGCTGTAATTATGCCAAGCTCCCTGCAAATTTGCACATGGGTGAAGAGTGGCTTAGGGGGTTCGCTAGAGTGGAACCCCTGTACCACTGCTGTATTCTAATTGGCTCCTGAACAGTTCAGAGAAGTTATTCTGTATGGCAGCATTCATCTGCCAAGTAACAATTACGCGTCCCATCAGGGAGCAAAAATACTTCCAAACACAGAAAACACAGAGATTCATACACAGCATTAGGATAAAGATCACAAGGAGGAAACAAACCAAAGAATATGCTAGTGAATGAACTAAAACCACGTTACAAAAATACAGAGTTAAGGAAACAATGACACTAAGCAAAAATGCTGACAGAAACCTCAGCTGACCTACAGCAATTGGCTGCTGGATACAGAAATCTTTGTATCCTGTATATCCCCCAAATCTTGGTGCATGACTGAACCTTTCATGAAGTCAATGAATTGAATCAGGCTGCTAATAGCAGCAATGAAGGCTTTGCTTTTTAAGCCAAGATCAGATTTAGTTTTCTACAACGCCAGCCATCTCACTTTTTATCTGTACAAGTGATATGTATTTTTCTGAGTGACTTCTTTCACACATTCCTAAGTAGAATCTCACCTCAATCCAATTTATTGTCTCTCAAAATAATTCATATTCTTTATTTCAGTACGTTTTCCCCAGTTACTTTCATTAGCCTTTCACTGTCCTTGCATTGCTTCTGCAATTTATATTGGATCCTATAAAAGTATCTCATACTTTATCTTTAGACTATCAAAGCACTTGAGCAGATGCACAAACATGAGCACCAGAGTTGTTGCATCCTCTTCTGTGGGATTGCTCACCAGAAGGAAGTTGTGCACATGCCTGTCTGACCAGATGGGTGTCCTGGTTTAAGCTACAGCACTCATTTTTTCTCCTTCTTAGTAGGTGGTGCAGTGCTGTGTTTTTGACTTTCAGCCTTTTCAACCCCAGGCACAGCTACAGACTGGGTAGAGAAGAGATTCAAAGCAGCCCTGCAGAGAAGGACTGGGGGGTGTTGATTGATGAGAAACTCGACATGAGCAGGCAGTGTGCACTTGCAGCCCAGAAAGCCAACCGTATCCTGAGCTGCATCAAAAGAAGCATAACGAGCAGGTGAAAGGAGGTGATCCTGCCCCTCTACTCTGCTCTTGTGAGACCTCACTTGGAGTATTGTGTCCAGTTCTGGTGTCCTCAATATAAAAAGGACATGGAGCTGTTGGAGCAAGTCCAGAGGAGGGCCATGAGGATGATAAGAGGACTGGAGCACCTCCCTTATGAAGACAGGCTGAGAAAGTTGGGGCTGTTCAGCCTGGAGAAGAGAAGACTGTGTGGAGACCTCGCATCAGCCTTCCAATATCTAAAGGGGGCCTACAAGGATGCTGGGGAGGGACTATTCATTAGGGACTGTAGTGGTAGGACAAGGGGTAACATCTTTAAACTTAAACAAGGGAACTTTAGGTTAGATATAAGGAAGAAGTTCTTCACAGTGAGAGTGGTGAGGCACTGGAATGGGTTTCCCAAGGAAGTTGTGAATGCTCCAAACCTGGAGGTGTTCAAGGCCAGGCTGGACAGAGCCTTGGGTGACAGTTTAGTGTGTGGTGTCCCTGCTCATGGCAGGGGGGTTGGAACTAGATGATCTTAAGGTCCTTTTCAACCCTAACTATTCTATGATTCTATGATATTAGCCAAGCGACTCATTACTAGCAAAACTGCCTCATAAATCTTGTTGTGTCTTTACTCCACAATGTCTAAGCATTTTGTGTTTCCTACTCATCAACTTACATTCTTGTGCCAGGGAACATCAATAATTTGTTCAAAGTGCCTTGGGACCAAACCAGGAGTTTTGATACTGTTAAAGTAATTCCAAAATAACGTTAAGATATATTACGGGTTTATTGAGGTACAGTATCAGAAAATACCTCCCAAGAGCAAATGGCACTCTTTTAAGACACAGAATAGTATCTAAGCCTAAGTTTTGCTGAGTTCATGTTCCACAGAAGAGAAGTTGCAGTGGAGACATCAAAAAACAATAAAAAGGAGAACCTTCTGATGTAAAACCATTTAGTGAAAAATGAAGAAAGAGAAAACTAAAAATGAATGCAAGGAGAGAAAGAATGAAGACCAGGGAGTAAAGACAAGTGAAAACATATACAAATACATTTGTTCAGACTTGAGAGTGACAGAAATAGTGCTGTATATTCCATGCTGGGTACAAGTAAGAAATTAACAAATTTCATTGAAAATTTTAAATTTTCTGCTACAGCATAATTGTAAATTGGGCTTTCTAAATAAGATGGCAGAATGCAAATTAGCTGAATATCTCATGAATATGCTTCCATATCTACAGTTTTGCCAAACTGCTGTGCATTTCATTGAATGCACTCATTTAAGGACACAAGTAAAGATCTGTCTAAACAAATACCCAATTACCCAGAGGCAACTAGACCAAGACTAAGTCTCCAGATACTTCCATACAAATAAGAAAAGTCTGAAATTAGTACTTGCAAAACACGGTGGTGTTGAGGAGACACAGCAGTTGGCTGTTCCACAGGGGAAGGGGAACTGGGGGTGACAGCAAGGCAAGACAGGCCCCACAGCACTCCAGAAAGGGGAGAAGAGCCAGACCAGTTTCAGCCACATTGCACTGATCAGCAAACAAGACCAAAGGAAAGTCCAAGGAAGTCAGTAAGGCAAGTAAAATGTCTAGCAAATTACATATACCTAAGACAAGCAAAAAAATGTTGCCAAGAAGTCTAATGACATAAAAAATCCTTTTAAAAATAATTTAGAACCAGGATTTTAAAGAAGATTGTAACACATATAGACTAGGATGATATAGCCTGGGTTTTCTAAAAGCTCTGACAATTTCCCTGGCTAAGCAGTCCTAAAGAACTTGTAGATCATGGGACTTGAGAGAAGGCCTGCTAAAAAGTACGTCTGCTAACATCACAGAAAAAAAGACAATAGTAAGACTAAATAGACAGTTTCACACAGCCTTATAGATAACACTGGCTTTTTACTGTACAATTCAACATTTTAAAAATTATTAAGAAAAACAGTTAAGTAATAAAATTTCTTAATATGTAATTCTGTGTGAACTGTAAGGACTGGTCAGTAAAATGGTGAATGAAATTCGAAGTTGATAAACCAAAAGTATATTGGGAAAATAACTATATGTATGCAGATATATATGTATGCATATATATATAAAACTATATGTATGGTAGTCTCCAAAACAACTATATTTGAGAAAAATGCAATTGAGAAAAATATATTCAGTTTCTAATGACAATGCTCATTTCTCCATTATAGAAGGGAGTCCATAAATTTAGAACAGTGGGCAAATTTGGCCCTCAACTGCTTACTGAGGCATCATTCTTTTCTCCATGACAGTGGAGTGGGCAGTTTAATACTAATCTAAACAATTCTGTTTGCAAAACGAAGGATTGGTAATTAGCAGTGAGAAAAATCTTGTTTGCGTTCCTGAGAGGGTTAAGCCTCACCAGCCTTACAAGAGTCTACTGTCTGTTACTATGGGGAAACAATAACAAAGGCAAATAACTTTCACAGAACCCTTCTCTCAGACTGCTCTCAGCAGAGTAAATTATTTGAGATCTGTTTGAAGAATGGTTGTCTTCTATAAGGATAAGTTAGCCAAGGTCATAGATTTTGGTCTTCTATCAGAAGATAATGAGAGAGGTAGAGAAGGAAAGCAATCCGATAGCAAGTGTATGAAAGCAAACAATCTACAGGAGAAAGACCATATTCATGTATCTTCTTCAGAACTAGATGCACTTTGTAAACTGATTTTTCAATAAATAAGATATTTAACTGTATGAAGCTGTACTTTCCTACAGTTTTTAAAATTTGGAATTCACCTGATTATAAAGTAAAATATTCTTCAAATGCATATTTTTTGCTAATGGGAGAAAGTTTGTTCTGAGTTCTGAAGGGAAAAAATTACTAGGGAAAAGGACCTAATTCTTAAGTAACTTAGATCTTTGAAAAAGTGTATTTGAAAATATGTAGACCATAGTATTTCATATCCAGGATTCTGAAGTGGGCTTACAAACAGTAATTGTGTTTTTCATGTGAAATGAAAATCCACCTGCTCAGTTGCTTCGAATTAGAAAAAGATTCCTGATCCCCATATTTACTTCCTGGGCTGCAACATATATAGTGCTGCCTCTTCCCTAAATGGCCTTCCTGAACGGCATCTTAATTCCAGGCATTAAGAAGATAAGTGGGATAGCCTAAAAAAAAGCATTCCACATCCCAAAGACATTAAAGACTTTTGACAGTTTTGAAGTGCTAAAATAAGCAAGACAGTTTGACACAGGGTATAATGAACAGAGAACTGTTACTTTTTAGGTGACAAAAAGCTTTAATCTTCCCAGTTGCCCATTAAAATGAATAAAAAGGAATGTTTTAATGTTTGACAACAGAATGAAGATCCACAGGCAACAAAAACCAAAAGGCAGCTACAAGGACCATCAGCTGCTAAAAAGAATCTGTATAGGGCAGATGAATGCGATTTCACTGGAGATACATATCTAAGTGATATTTAATCTCTTCAACCCCACATTAAGGTGATTTTTATATTTTCAAAAGCAGCAGGATATTATGTTTTACATGATATTCAGGATGGTGGACAAATAAAAGGAGTTTGTCCTGCCTATAATAAAGGTTTAGATCCAGTCCACTTAGTAATTTCACCCTTGTCAAAGTTAATGCACAAGCATTCACTTTACTGGAAAATTAGCTTCAGGCTTATTGAAAATCCAAACTAAGGTTTTGGAAAACTCAACAATTCTACCAGATTACAGATGATGTTTTCTTACAATTCTGATTAGATTTGACCTGATCAGATGTCAACCAATTCAATTCAGATCAAAGTATTGGTAATACTTTTTAAAAGACTGTCAGAAGGTATTAAAGATGAAGAGGAACCTAGAAATGGGAAAAATTAAACACTACTGGTGCATCTCAAGTAGATACACAGACATTTTGGCCTCCTCTCAGGGAGGATTTGAAAGTACCTGCTGCCTGTACATTATGCAAAGGTAGCTCACTGTTGAAATTACTTATGGCAATCTTCAGCCAACAGTGACTAAAATCTGGTAATTGCATCTTATTGATATGCACAGTCCAAGAGGAACAGTTATTTTCAAAGTTTAATTATTTACATAACTGCTCTCACTTCATCTTTCATATTCACACAAAATCAGTCTCTGCAAAAAACCACATGGAATAAGGTCTTCTTTTTTACTAGTAAAGTTACTCCATCAAAGAATACAAGGGCTGCATTCCACAAAACAGGTACCAAATGCCTAAGGATGACTGTTGAACATTCATGAAATATATTCTAAGTATTGCAGGCAGGAACAGTATTCCAATCTGCACATAGCCTAGTAACATAAGATATTTAAATTACCTATTTTTTTAAACCAACAAGTACTTGATCTGTGACTGCATTTCCACTTCTGCACACACTTTTCTGACACTATTTTGAAACAGTACTTAGAAAAGTTCTGACTGGAAAGCTGCTGTTCAAGGAAACTAGAATTCATAAGCTATTTAAGACAAGCATCAGGATTTTATTTCCACAATGAAGGTTTAATATTCGCTATTTTCAGTCAAGACTGTACTTAGTCTTATGAATTAATGTTCTTGTGAAGGTTCTGTTTCTTAACATACAGAAACATAAGATCATAGAATAGTTTAGGTTGGAAAGAACCTTTAAAAGTCATCTAGTCCAACCCCCTTGCAAAGACTAGAGACGTCTTGGAATTTTTTTATAATAGGGGTGGTAAAATACTGTAACAGGCTGCACAGAGAGGTGGTAGATGTGCCATCCCTGGAGACATTCAAGGCCAGGCTGGATGTTGTTCTGGACAACCTGATCTAGTTCAAGATGTCCCTACTCATTGAGGTGTGTTTGGACTAGACGATCTTTGAAGGTCCCTTCCAACCCAAATTATTCTATGATTCTATGATCTTCAACTAGATCAGGTAGCTCAGATCCCATCCAGCATGACCTTGAATGTTCCCAGGGATGTGGCATCTACCACCTCTGTGGGCAATCTCTTTCGGTGTTTCACCACCCTCATTGTAAAAATTTCTTTCTTATATCTAATCTGAATCTACCTTCTTTCAATTTATCACCCCTTGTCCTATCTCTAAAGGTCCTACTAAAAAGTCTGTCCCATCTCTCTTATGGGAAGGCTTGAAAGGCTGCAATAAGGTCTTACTGAAGCTTTCTCTTCTCCAGACTGAAAATTCCCAAATGTCTCAGCCTGTCCTCACAGGGAAGGTGCTCCAGCTCTCTGATCATCTTCATGACCCTCCTCTGGAGCCACTCCAAAAGGTCCATGCCTTCTTATGTTGGGGGCCTCAGAGTTGAACACAGTACTCCAGGTGAAGTCTTACCAGAGCTTAGTAAAGAGGCAGAATCGCCTCCCTTGACCTGTTAGTCACACATCTTTTAACACAGCCCAGGATATGGTTGCCTTTCTGGGCTTTCAGGGGCATGCACATTGCTGGGTCATGTTGAGATTCCCATCAACCAACACCCCCAAGTCCTTATCCTCTGGGGTAGTTTCAATCCCTTCATCCCCCAGCCAGAATTGATACGGGGGGTTGGCCCAACCCAGGTGCAGGACATTGCAGTATGGGTCACAGAAGTGGACAAAATATGAAAGACAATTTGGAGACAGTGAGGGAGGAGGGAGGAAGCTTTTAAAGATTTTGGCCCTATTTTCATGGTGTTCACAGAACAGATGTGCAAGAAATTTGCTTCCCATGGAAGGAACATACATGTAAACTGTACATACCTCCCTCAAATCTCAGAGAAGGAAGAAAAAAGTAGGGGCTTAATTCCCAGAACCTAAGAAGCAGCAGCATTGCATCATTCAGTCTTTTTTCCTTCTATTCCCAGAGGCTTAAAAGAGTGACTCTGTTAGTAGTTTCAGGGGAAATAAACCTTTGGTTTTTTCCTCTCTTTTCAGGCCAGCAGATAGAAAGTCAAAGATTCTTTTCTATCATTCTGTATCTTTTTCAGTCTATTTGGGAGGAGTTAAAAGAAGAGCTGATCAGGATATTTTCTCCTGGCTCAGCAAGTTTCCAATGTTCTTTATTATGGTTTTACAATTACTTTTCAAAGGAGAATAAATTTAAAATAACTTCTTTGCCTTAGAAGTATGTTGACAATATGAGCTCAGGGATTCCAAAAGTGAACCCCATGCTAGAATTTCAAAGGCAGGAGTATCATTTTGACAGTTCACTTTCACTAACAGTCAATAGGAGTTAGTTACCTAAGCGCCATTTGAATGTCCATCCTGAAACCGTAAGAAAGAAACTATAGCATGCAACCTGTCCCCTTTTTCTGATCACGCAGGTAATTTTTCTTCCACACTATTAAATTTAAACCTTGGAAGTACTACAGATGGAGTATAAATTTGTGCCTTCACCGTATATGTACTGTGCCTTCTTTTATGAACTTTAGGCTGGCTTTTGAAATGTTTTAATAATTTTTAGTAAGTACAGCAAAATGCAAATAAGTGTCTTGATATATATATCTTTATATAAATTCTTTCTGAAGAATCACCTATTTATTATAAGGCAAATACATATGAACTGACTTGCGATTTTAGATGTCATTTAGTATAGTTTAAATGTTATCCATTTTAAAATGTGCAAAGTTATCTGATCAAGCCATAGAATCATAGAAATGTTGATTGGAAAGGACTTCTTTAAACCTCTCATCCAACCTTCTTGCCACTCAAAGTGTGTCTTATGCCAGCACTGGAACAGATCAGACATGTCTTTGTCTAGCCAGGTCTAGAAAAGCTTTGAGATTAGAGACTGCACCATCCTCTTTCAGGAACCTGTTTCAGTGCTGCATTACTTTGACTCTTTAAAAAAAAAATTGGCACCATCAACTTTGCAATGCACATTCAGATACTTACAGATACTGTAGACTTCTCTTTGCCAGATTAAACAAAACCAATTTGCCTCTTGATTTGTCATATTCCCATACATCTGTCCCAAGACTGTCTTAGTAGATTTTTAACCCTGCCAAGTTTCTCAATATTTTTCACCAAATTTCTTCTGTTCTTTTTCCTGTTTAAAACCAGTGGACATCATCTACACTTCTAGCACAAAGATTATGGTTATTATCCAAGTTTCTCAGAGGAATTTCTCCTTCTTTCTTCTGAATAAATGTTTCAATTTTTCTAGTTATATGGTTACGGGCATCAAGATTGGCCTGTAATACTCTTCTTAAGAAATTTCATTTTGGTTTGGTTTGTTTTTTTTTTTACTTTTTAAGAAGACTAATTAAGTAGAGAACGTCTGAAATTTCTTAAAGCTGATTAAATGTGTTGAAGAAATTAAATGCTTAATGCTATAATTTCCAGAAACGTAATAAACTGAGCTACATCAATTCAACCTGATTTGGCAGAGAAAGAAACTTTATGATGGGTAACAAGCCTATAGAATGACTGATTGTAACTAGTGGTGGTTTTGATCATGTAACTGTGAGTTATGAAAAAGAATGGTAATAAAGAGTTTTTAAAAGCGTGGGGGTTTTCTTTGTTCTCTCCTCTCCTCTCCTCTCCTTTCCTTTCCTTTCCTTTCCTTTCCTTTCCTTTCCTTTCCTTTCCTTTCCTCTCCTCTCCTCTCCTCTCCTCTCCTCTCCTCTCCTCTCCTTTCCTTTCCTTTCCTTTCCTTTCCTTTCCTTTCCTTTCCTTTCCTTTCCTTTCCTTTTTTCTTTTCCCTTTTCCCTTTTCCCTTTTCCCTTTTCCCTTTTCCCTTTTCCCTTTTCCCTTTTCCCTTTTCCCTTTCCTTTCGGTTGTATAAGGGAGATCTCAAAATATGAACAGAGTGCAAGCTCCAGGTGAGGGTTTTAAAAAAGCAATACTAATTCTTTTTTCCTTAAATAAGGCAGGACATAAATTATACAGTCTTGCCAGGAGTTAGTTACAGACATTAACAAGATTAAATATAATAGTTTTGATTTTCGGAGAGATAAAAGCTTCATCATTTAGTATCTCAGGACCAAAGGCAGAATTAGGAGGGCACTGAATTCACCTTATAGTGGCACCTGCCAGTAATAAGGACACCCTTAGTACCAAGACCCAAGACAGATCCTGATGTCAAACGACTAAATGAGAACAACTGTTTCTGAACATCAGTAATTATGGTAAAAGCATATAAGGACTTTATTAAGAGGTCCAAAGAAGTTAAATAGCATATTTGTGAAAAGCCTTTTATGTTGATGGATTCTTGAATTATTGCTACCTTTGAATTTGCAGATCATAAGAAGGATACCAGAATAATTTACTAATTATTAGATTCTACAGAATGAAATGAAATTAAGGATCTCTTTAACATATCTTCTTTTGTCATGACCTTCAAATTTCAAGGATTCAAGCTCGTAATCATAAAAATTAAGGAAAGAAACTTCTTTGATAAAATTCAAGGTCAGTTACTCACATAATCACCTGAACCTAAGCAATAAGGCTTTAATAATGTAGATTACAACATGGTATTGGGGCCACGTCTGCACAAGCAAACCCATACTTAAGATCCAGGGCTTAACTTGCCTTGGATCAAATACTGATCTCTGTAATCAAGTTGTGTATGTATATTAAATCTACTGTCACTGCAAGCAACATTCACTTAATAACACACTTCCCTTTTCCACCCATCCTCATAATAACCTTCTGACAACTTTGTCTTTTGAGCTTTTAAAACTGGAGCAAATGGAATATATTCAATATGGAATTACTGTTTTAAAAAAAATCGTAAGCACCTCACAGAAAATTAGCCCACAACACTGATGCAGGAAAATGGGCTGCTTTAGAGAGTCATGCCATTGGTAAACACAATCAGACACTGTCTGTGGCAGGCCTGTGCCCAAAACGCTTACAGGCAATCTGACATTTTGTTTGTTAGAAATGAAGTGGTAGCAGTCAGATTGATTTTATATGAATAAAACACAGTCAGGAATGCTAACATTTCTGACTTACCTCCTCTTTATATCAACATAATACTACTTGCTATTTTTAAGGTTGTACCTGATCTGAACTAACGTTCCTGAAAGAACAGTGCTCAAGAGCAAGATGTGACTGACATGGTGCTAAGACCAGGAAAATATAAAGTATGACTATAGTAGTTAAGTAACTGATCTGAAGTGGCCAGATAATAAAGTAATGAGTAAGGTAGTTGCAGTCTCACAGTAGAGTAACAAGTGATTACATAAGACATCTGTGGGATTGTATGGAGAAAAATAAAAATCAAAAATTGTTCTAAAAACTGTTTCTCTTTAACCAAATAGAGTGATGTTCATTGCCACAATTTGCATACATGCTTGATAAAATAACAAAGATAATGCATGAAATAAATGCATCACTGATAAATGGTATCTATCAGGAGAATGCATGCTACAATTGATGCAGAACAGATGGGCAACCACGGTAAAGAGCAAGGCTGCAGAACAGATGTGGGCTCAGGTAACTGTTACACTCTGACACACTTGGTACCTATAGTGTATTGTGGGTCTGGCCCTCGCTGGCAATGCTATTGCCTCTGCTTGCCTTGTTATCACAGCTGGCTTTTCTCTCCCTCTAACTTAATTAGCTGCTGCTCAGTGCAGCTCCGTAATTGTTTTGACATTCATCCCAAGGCGAAAAACAGGGACGTGATGAACAAGTTCTTTGCAAGCATTTTTTCTAGCATTCATTGTGGAACCCTTTCTCCCAGTATTGCCCTCAGGCATCCAGTTACAGCCTTGAGATCCAGTAATGGCTGTTGGACCTTACTGGGAATTTACCACTGGGACCAAAAGACAGTTTGGACTCATTAATCCACTTCCTGGATTGTTAAGGCATACTAACCAGTTCTACCCCAGTCATGGCTGAAAATACTGGCCTCTTGCAAAGAGGTACAGAAAAGTAGCAAATCAACCACTGAGACATCTCAAAGCATACCAAAGTGTTACCAGACTCACTAAAGGAAGACACTTTGTCTTTTTTTCTCCTCGTTTCACATTACTACCTAAGAAGTAGAACAGCAAAGGAACAGTCACATCGTGCACTCAGCTAAGCTTAAACAAGGAGTGGGGAAGAATCCACGTGGGGATAAACAAGTGATCTGTGATTTGTGACTTTCCCTGAGGTGTCCAGTGATAAGTGGGAGGTTTACAGTTATCAGGGTAGGGCAGGCCTTGTGTCCTGAATATCGATCCCCACTTGCTTGAGAATTAAGTGTGCTATAAATCTAAAGCTGCTTTTCCTTCTGGATGCTCAGCAAAGACACATTGAGGAAAGAAAGAGTGAATAGGAAAGGTGGAGCTTGGATGAAGCATCTGAATTGAAAGATCTACTTAGAAATAATTTCAAGCAGCTTCCTTATCCTTCCCTCTAAACATTTTAAGTGTATTAATGCAGTAATTAACAGCAGGGTAAAAGTAGAATGTTCCCAAGGCACATAAGACAAACCATTCACATTACAGAAGAGACAAGAGGAAGAAAAGGTGCTGTGCCATGCATTTAAACAGCCTTTCTGTTGCTGCATGCAACAAGCTGCTTGCTTGTTGTTGACTTATTCTCTAATTCTTTGTTTGTTTTTTTCTTTTCTCTCCCCAGCCTCCAACCTGTCTAAATAAGGTACCTTTCAGACAGTATTAATTTTGCATCAAAACCTTTATAGATGCTAGCTTTAGTCTCCCTTTGCTAATGGTTTCAGTTAGGAGAAGTTTTATTTCAATGTGGGGAACTGCTGTGGGGTCATTGGTTTGTTGCTTGATTTTTTTTTTTCTCAAGGAAGTATTTGGTAAGAGAGGCAATATGTGTGTGAAATTAACAGACTTCTAAGCTGTCTATGACATGCTATTATCTATGCCGTGGCTATACATGTGTTTGCATTTACCACTGAGTTCTTCCAATCATATAGCTGAACGAGAATATTGCTATAACTGTGTTCACAGGAAAATAAGCCATATTTAAGGGCTAGAGTGAGATATTTGAAGCTGAATAAGTAAAATGCTCAATCTTGAGGTCCACACCCAAGTAGAAGTTCATTTAATAGGATAATTTTTTTCTAAAATAATGAAAAATTAACTTTGAAGAGTGACAGAAAGATTTCTCAGAAAACTCAGATTTTAAAAAAGGAAATGGAAATAAGATATGTGACAGAACTGAACAAATGCCTGACTAGAGCAGCAAATATAGAAAAACAAAAGTCCTACCTTATATAAGCAACCCATTGGCAAGTTGCTGACATGACTAACTCACTGAGGAACATCACCTTATTGCAAATAAATAAAACCCCTGATTAAATCACAAAAAAATAAACACACCCCGCCCCTACAAAAAAAAACATAACCCAAAAGCAAAACAAAAAAAGTCCCCTCCAAACATAATATTAGTGGTTTGGGTGTGAACAGACTTCCAATCCACAGCCAACAGAGGAGAAAGCTGTCCAATGTTTTTTTTCCCTGTGCCAGTCTAACACTGCTTCACTCAAGACATTTCCAAAGAGTGGCTGGTGGAAGTGCTCCTTATCCTGCCTTCAGTCCTGTTGTGCTGGATTAGCACAGACCTATTGACATTAAACAATACTGCAGCTAGTTAAGGTCATTCACTGGCACTGCATCACTGTGCTTCCACAGGGGCAGACAGATCTTTCAAGGGAGCAGTTCTGGGACTGCAAATGTGGTCCAGGGACAGTAACTTTTTACAGATTCTGGCATTATAAAGAATATTCAAGCATTAGTCTGAGCTTTAGAACCGATACTAAGTAGTAGCCTTATAGCAGAAACCAGAAATGTTTACCTATTGCCTGACTACAAATAAACTTCAGACTCCAGAAAGCCATCTTAAGTAAGAAGTGGCTTTGAAATCTCTTCTTGCAGCGTGCAAGTGTTACCATGTTGAAAACTTTGCAACTTCTTGAAAATACCTTGGACTAATGATAACTACGTGCTTTCTATTTAAAAATAGACTCCCAGCTTGAGCTGTGAGCTACTTTAGTTACTGTTCCCTCAGATTATGAGTTTGTGTTTACATGACAAGATGTAAAGGTACAGATAAAACTTTCTAAGGAAAGGGAGAAAAGAATTCCCTATTCTGATGTATCTGTTAATTAGTATTGGCAATAACATTAGTCATTTATCTTTCACAGGTGAGTACCATTATATAATGGCTTATTGGTTCCTTGCTTTCTGGATTGTACAATTGAAAGGTTGAATCACTAGCATTTCTCCAGTTAGATCAAAGGAGTTACCTATTGCTAACTTTTATTTGTCCTAATACTATATGCAATTGTTTCTTAAATTCCATCCCTGAACATACGATGTATGATGTATTCGCATCCCTGGAAGTGTTCAAGGCTGGTCTAGATGGAGCTTGAGCAGCCTGATCTAGTGGGAGGTGCCCGTGCCTATGGTAGCAGGGGTTGGAAGTAGATGATCTTGGAAGGTCCCTTCCAACCCAAACCATTCTGTGATTCTGTGAATAATGCCAGCTCTCAGCTTCATTCCATCCAGACATAATTTCACCTAGTGAATCTACATCACAGCTCCCTTACACGATTAAATTTTACTGGAAATCTCAGCCAGTCAGATTTAATACACAAAACACAAAGATCAAATCAAGTAATGTCTCTCTTTTCTCTCTTACATACTTTTTAAGACACAAACTGACAATTTTTTAGGAAATGTACACGTGCTCTTCATTTATAAGCACCTGACTTCCAAACAATAATCACTGGCATTTTCTAATGAAAAGATTTCCTTCTTAGCAATCTTTAAAATGATTATTTCATTCATATTACTAAATGTGCCACACAAAATGAAAATAAAAGCCAGAATTTAATTTCCAAACTGTACAAACATGCTAAAAAAAAAATAAATAAAATTGATGAGCAGAGGGGAGGGGAAAAGACTAAAGGAGTAGTTATTTTGGAAAATTGTAAGAACCATTATACTTTAAGTAAGCATGATAAGTAGGACAAGGGAAGATAATGCAATTTCTTGGCAGTCTAATACTATTTTGGGAAAAATGAAGATACTAATCATAGAATATAGAATTATAGAACCATAGAATTATAGAATAGTTAGGGTTGGAAAGGACCTTAAGATCATCTAGTTCCAACCCCCTGGCATGGGAAGAGACACCTCACACTAGAGCATATTGCTCAAGGCTCTGTCCAACCTGACCTTGAATATTGCCAGGGATGGACAATTCACCACTTCTTTGGGCAACCCATTCCAGTGCCTCACCACTCTCACAGTAAAGAACTTCCTTATATCTAACCTGAACTTCACCTGTTTTAGTTTAAGTCCATTCCCCCTTGTGCTACCACTACAGTCCCTGATGAAAAGTCCCTTTCTAGCATCCTTGTAGGCCCCCTTCAGATACTGGGAGGCTGCTATGAGGTCTCCACACAGCCTTCTCTTCTCCAGGCTGAACAGGCCCAACTTTCTCAACCTGTCTTCATAAGGGAGGTGCTCCAGCCCTTGTATCATCCTCATGGCCCTCCTCTGGACTTGCTCCAACAGCTCCATGTCCTTTTTATGTTGATGACACCAGAACTGCACGCAGTACTTGAAGTGGGGTCTCATGAGAGTAGAGCAGAGTAGAGGGGCAGGATCACCTCCTTCAACCTGCTGGTCACACAGCTCAGGATAAGGGTCTTAATAAACTTAATGTTGAAGAAAATCAAGAAGTCCAGATGCTGTGTCCCAGTCATAGATTAAAATACTTAACACCTTCTAAAGGTACTTGAAGAGTACAAAGATCTGACTCTGCTTTTCAAAATACCCCATAACTTATGGGTAAAATACTAGGACAATGCTTTACATCCTTTTCAAAGCTGGGCTAGGGGAATTTTTTCTTGACATTAAAACCATGTTATTTTCCAGAGTATTTCCAAGCTTCTATTTCTGTTTGATTCAAGCAATTCTTCCTATCAGTCAGTATCAGTAGCTAATCAAAGCTTTTTTAATGCAGTAAGTTGAGTTATTCTAGGACAATATTTGGAGAGAACATAAAAATGAAAATGCAGTAATTTTCATTTCTAAGGCACCAGAGACTTGCAGATATTCATAGATTTTATTTATTTATTTGTTGTGACGGCACTTAATATATTTATTGGTTGGCTGTGTGGAAAATCCTCTGGGCCCCTGTACTTTTAAAAGATGTTTCTTCTTATTGATCTCCTGCAGTCAGCTGTAAGACAAATTCTGATATTCCTAATAATGTACACACTGAGGAAACTTGGACAATAAAAGTGTTTATTATGTTGTAGCATGAAGAATGAGAGTAAAAGGATCTCAATTCAATCGTAAGTGTATTCCCAATACAACAACTACAGTAAATCCAGAGACGAAATGAAAGATTAATTCGTGGAGAGAGATGGCAGTTTGGCAGCAGCATGTTACTGTCAGATTGTTATTTCTGCAATAATATTTTTTCTTATGCTTCTGCACACAAGTTTGCATTTGCATAAGGTTTCTGCATGCCAAATGGACTCTGTTCTTCTGTCTATGTATTTACCATGGGCTTCCTCTCATACAAGATTAATATTGGTAACAATAATAATAATAACTACAATAATAATAATCCATTAAATTTATATTACCACTTTCATACATAAAGTTCCCAAGATAGCTTTCCCCACCAGTGTGGAATTATTTAGAACATTAGTATATCTTTCTGCATAGAAACACAGAGTAATTTAAGTTGGAAGGGGACTCTGGAGGTTGCCCAGTCCAACTCCCTGCTCAAAAAAATTGAATAAATCATGACCTTTTCCAGTCAAATCTTGAACATTTCCAAGGTCAGATAGTATACAAGATTTCTGGGCAATTTTTATTCCAGTGCTGGAGGCACCAGCTTAAATCCTTCCCCACCACAGCAACCACCCTACACTGCTCGTGTGACCAGGGCCTTCAGCATCCCTCTTCCATCCCCAGGGCTGTGGCACTTGTGTGCCCCAGGCACCAGACCTGGTTGGTGCCCTGTGGCTGCCACTTCTGGGTGCAGCCCTGTGCAGAGAACCTCTGAAGATTCAGGCCAGCACTCCTGAGCACAGCCCTGCTTCCCAGTATCAGGTTCAGCCTGCTGCACACCGGTAGTCTGCACTGCCGCATTGTCCCACCACATCCTACTCTCTGCAGCAGACTCTCTGAGCTGTGGAGAGAGGTTTCATAGCTGCATGTGCATTCTTCATATGATTTACTAAAAAGCTAGTCTTTGTCAGCCTTAGCTTGTGGGATTTTCAACTTCATGGTATTACTATGTACAGGGTCTGCAAAGCTCCAACTTTCCTAACACTTCACTGTGGCCCCGCTGAGCATAGCCTGTGAGCAAGGAGCTGAGAAGCAGACCAGGAGTTCAGGTGGAACAGCTTGATCAGGCCAGGAGCACAAAGGGCATTGGCAGAGGGAGTGGGTGGTAGAGCAAATTATGAGGATGTACTCCTGACCTTTATCTCCTCTTACTAACTTCCATTCTGATTTCTTATCCAGCTCAGTCATGCCGTGTTCCAGGTGGCTGAAGTGAGCTTCCAAGCAGTAGGAATAAATGGTGGAAATGAAAATAGGGTAGGGATTACCCAAACCCCAGTGTTTGGATGGAGAAGGACAGCAAGAGAACTGCAGAGAGTCCTTGATCATGGTGATAACCCATGAGGATCTGTGGAAGATGGAAAAGTTGAAACAAAGA
>NW_009912527.1:11966-12167 GCF_000696875.1 Nestor notabilis | reverse complement strand
TTTTTATGACTATTGCTTTCCCTGACACGTGGGAAGGAGAGGGAAAGCAGCCATTCCTCAGTGACCTCCTCCATTTCTTTCCTTCTGTCATTACATACATAGAGGAGAAACTGGAGGATCATAGGTGTAAGACAGCAGGGATGGATGGATCAAGGAAACACCCTCCCATTCATACATTATTAGATGGAAGAAATACATGAG
>NW_009912527.1:0-11935 GCF_000696875.1 Nestor notabilis | reverse complement strand
GGGAAAGGAAGATGAGTGGAGGAAAGGCACAGATGAGCATTGCTACTTATGGTGCGTTTTCAGGCAAAGTGAAGATGTGATCAGGAATACAATTCTGATTGTGGGAGGAGAGGAGGGAGAGTACTGCTTTCCACTTCACACACACAGATGTGAAAAGCTACCAAGGAGTGTTAGGAATCAAAACAAAGGCTGTGAGCAGTGCCTTCATGAATGAAAGGTTACAGTTGGAGAGTTACACACAATAAATATGCCATTAATCCTCTACATGCTGTAGTAGACATCCTTGCAGAGGAAAACTTAAGCATTCTGAGGTAAAAGATGTTGCATCTGATCTCAAATATTATTTCTTTCCTATGACATCAGGAGGAAAGTCAGGAAACAATCCTTGGTCTGGTGCAAGTCTTGATACTCAATATGCTTGAAAGACATGTCAGCAACTGTCTGGCCTCAACATTTCCTCAATATTGCAAAGTTTGGGGGCTTTATGTACAGCAGGCACAATATGGTTCATCCTGTCTAAAGCTTGGAGGCCCTTCTTTACTTTTTGTTAGAATTACTAAGCCAGCAAGAATACTTCCTGCGGGATAGTCTTGTGAAATAAACCAAGACAGATAGACCTCTCTAACAGTCACAAAATGCACTTTTCTCAAAGTGGCCTTGCAGACCTTCAGGAGTGTTAATCTGTATCAGGGAATGTGTAGATCTGATATACAGCTAGAGGTAAAAGCGTAATTAAAAGATTTAGCCTTTGAATTACTGCTGGTTGAGGACATTACTGGCATCATATATAATATTTTGGAAGTATTTCTGAGGTAGAAGATTAGTGGAGGTACTCATTTTCTTTCTTTCAAATTATTTAGCTGCACAAAAAGATCAATTCTGTTTCTTTAGGTAGTACTATAGCTACCACTGTCAGGAACACCAGATTCAACAGTATCAGTAGCTACTCCTTGGGCTCCTTAAGAAGAAAAATATTTCATTCTTTTTGATCTTCAATATTTTTTTCTTTCCTCATGATTCTGAGCTTGATTCAACCATTCTTTTAAGCCTTCTCACTTCCTGGAAGAAACACAGAATGGGACTGTGTGCAAAGGTCTTTCTTCAATTTGGAGCTTTTCCTTATGGTCTCCACAGATCTGACTAAGGTGAAAATTCAGGATGAGGTTTGAAAATGCCTCTTTTATTAACTAAAAACTGAATTTTGCCTGACATGGATAAATTTGTGTACTGGATATTGGCCTTTTTGAATCTATAGCAGCAAAAATCTCTGCATATTTTGAGTTTTAAAATACGTTTAAGGATATTTAAGATATGTTTGGGGAAGTCAAGTGAGTGGTGAAATAAATTACTTCCAGGCATTATAGACCTCCTTAACTTTTCTCTCTTTTTTTTTTTAATTATACATTCAAAGGCATCCCATTCCATAACGATGTAGAAACAACACTGCTGTCCATTATGTCTATTTGTCTATTGAGAATGACCAAGTTATCTTTGCCAAGAAGTACATTTTGCTGATACAATGTTTTCAAGAACCTAGAAATTTTGTGTCTCCATCACTCATTGACAAAACTGATTAGAGTAAGACGTATGTGAACCCTTGAGACAACCTTGAGAAAAAGACATTATTGATAGCAACATGCTTACCAACACTGTTGGTGCAACGTGAGTAACAAACCAATTTTAAACCAGTTTCAAACCAATTTCTACTAAAAAGAATCCTATACCATTAGTGTTAGCACAGGGGATAGAAAGGACTAAATTGTTGGAAGAGTACAGTATGAATTGTCAGTTAACCTACTGTTATCTTATGGATAACCAGCAATGTAAGGGCAACATTCTCTTTTCCTGAGGGTTTCAACATTTCAATACATTCTGGGGATGGATGGCTAGTCCTTTTACCATCCCATGGGTATTTCTGAGATTTAAAAATTTCATGATAGCCTGTATATCAGTGACCACTAAATACTGGATCTGTGTTTTGCTGCATCACTTACCTGAAAAAAATGTGATGTGCCTGGAACAAGTATAGGCAGACAGCTGCATTGCTTTTGAATCAGCCAGGATAGAGGGATTTAATGCTGATTTTATAGTGGTTATAGAAGGTCAGATGATGCTTTATTCAGGTTCACTTTAATCTGGCACTAGGAAGGTTAAAATCTGGATTTACTGTACCTTTAATTACAGCCTAGGTTTCATGGAAATAAAAGGCTTAACTGAGAAAGCCATGCTGCAGAACTACTTAGAGTGATCAGACCACTTTAGCTCAAAATCTAGCTCTCCTATGCCTGGTGTTGAACAAGGATTTGATCCTTGTTTCCATACAAACAAGCAGAACACATTACCTTCAAACACATTTGTTATTATGAAACAGGTTTTTCCAATCCCCTCTGCTAGAGTTGTTCTGTTACGTCTAATTATTAATTGAGCCCGAGAGAGTAAGAAAAGAAAGGTGCCAAATTGCCTATATATTCTAGTGATTGTAGTACCAGGAACTATGGAGACCCATGGTTTAAGCCTTTCTTTCAGAAGACACAATTATTCAATGTGAATTGAAAACATTTCAGTGCTTGCTGGGAATTTCCGACCAGTTCTCATTTAGAGAGCATTCTGTTCTCTATAGTATAACCATAATCTGTAAGATTAAAAAGCATGCTTTTAAAAAAAAAAACCACCCTTATCTACATTGCTTATAATTTGGATTAGTAACACATAACAAGTAGTTAAAAGTCTCATGTTATTACTGTCTATCCTGCAAAAGTGCCTATGAGAATGAAGATGTCTGATGTGTAAGGCTGCATCAGGATTTTGGAGATGCACATTCAGTCCCTGAAACTGTCAAGACCCTGCCTTGACATGCTTATGTTCTGGACCTCAAAAGTGGAATCCTAAAATCTTATTGCTCATGCTGTGTACAGGTACATCATGATAAAATCTAGTCAAATGAGCACATCATGGAACCAATCTCAGGTTAAACAGCAGTAAATACTCAAACGTATGTGGAATCCTGTTTCTCTAGAAGGTTGTAAGGACTTTGAGATATAAATACTGAGTGTTAATCGTCACAAATACCATTGGTGAAGTATGGACTACCATGCCATACCATGATACACGTATCCTGTACCTGTGGCATAGACAAGGTGGGAAGTTATTCTACTGTGCAAGCACCTGTTAGTGTATACTGTATTAGGCAATGTTAACTGGGAGATTACGGTGCAGAAAGACCTATCATGGTAAATACCCAAGGTGTCGCATGCAAAGCTCTAACTAGACATCCAAATAAAAATATCATCTCCTTCCTTTTCTTAGAGTTTTGTGTTCTGAATTTTTTCCACCCAATAAAATGAAACAGAAGCTTTGTTTAGAACCCCATATAATTTCCATGGGACTAGATTAGTATTACAGTGTTATCTGTGACCTGAAAATGCTTTGAAACTTTTTTGCTGTTGATTTTTAAAGTATAAAATACTTACACTTTAGTTGGGATCTGTGCGACATGGAAAACTTTTAAATTGGTCTCAGGTCTGTAAAAATGTGTTTATACAACACACACATCCCAGGCTAAATTTGCTCTTTTCACTGAAATCAGTAGTTTTAATCCCTCAGCTTTGAATTTATTGCTGGTTTTCTTCCAGGACTGCATTCTTCCATTATAGACTGGTAATAATAATGCTTGATATTTATAGAGCACTTTATAGTCTCAAATCTCTATGTAAGCATTCATTATTTCATCACTATAGGTTTAAAATAATTCAATCCCATTTTAGAGGAGTGAAATGGAAGGCATAGAAACACTGAGGACTTCAGCCTGAAAAGAAGTCAGTGATAGAACAAGGGTAAAAGTCAGAAACCCCTGACTTCTGAGATTGTGGTACCTACTAATTCATAAGATTTGTCAAAATAATTACTAAAATTAATCACAGGAAAACCCCTAAATAGCAAACAACTTATAAAGGCCAACATAAGTTACAGACTAAACCACTCCACTATCATTGAGATCTCAGCATGATAATGGACTTGGAAATTTTGTGACATTTATTTTGGATAAAGGTGAAAATGCAAGTTGTCATTCTGAAAAACATTCATTTGATACTGGTTTAAATCATGTTTTGGATAAATAATTTAAAATAATTTTATCACTTCTTTTTCAGGACTAGGAACTCTTTTTTTTGAGGTTTTTTGTTTGTTTGTTTGTTTTTGAATAAATCTATTTACTATAGTAGGTCTTTCAACCAACTCTCTTTTTTATTCCAAGTTTAGATGAAATATTCTTTCCCATGGGATCAGACCACTAGACTAATTTTTGTCCAGTCTGTAGCTTGGAACTCTAATAGTGAATGCATAAAAAAAAGGAAAAATATGAAATATACCCAACTAATTTTGAATTGTTTTCCAAGAAAGGTGTGCTTCATGTGCTTCATAGAGGTCATTTCAAATAGTAGATTTTCATAAAATAAAATAAATCAATTTTCATGAAATGAAATCAATGACATTTCATTGTCTTCGGGTATTGAGTTGCTTCTGAGCATTACAAAACACTCCGAAAATTAGGGGATAGATCTGAAAAGTTAGATGCTACTCCCTTCTCCCTGTCTTCTTCACTAGAGGACAATGAGACACTAGAAGGTGGTTAACTCACTGAAAGTCAAAAATCTTTAGGAAATATACCAACAGTTACAAATAACCGAGTTACAATGTCTCAACAAATTACCCCTTCTGAGCTGACTCTTCCTAATTGATTCCTTACACACCCCTACACTTTTGCAATTGCAAAGTAATTTACTTCACATTTGCAGTGTGCTGCAAGCAGACAGATAAAATGGCCCAGCTGAAGTGCTGAATCCTTCACAACAGTAGCTTGTTTGTACAAGAGCAGCTATACTGTAAGGACTTTAAGCACATCCCCCCATCCTGGGCATTTGCCTGCCTGAGTTTAGAGCCAGCTTAGACACAGAGCAGTAGGGGCAGCCCCTCTTTCTTCTGTTGACGTGGAAAGAGGCTTCCAGACAGCTCTGCAAGGAGGAATTAGCAAGAGCTGACCCACAGGAGCTAATTTCAGGCAGAAACTCTTGCACTTGGTCCCTGCCTGAGATACAGCTCTGATTACAGCTGTGACTGTTCCTTGCTGTATGGGACCCTCTGATTTGGGCCCCAACCCAGTTGTGCGTTGACATCCTGAGCTTGCCTGATGCCCAGGGCTGGGAGGTCCTTTTCTGTTTGTACAGTAAATAGTATTACAAATCTCTAAATTTTGGGGTAGTACAGCACGTTATGATGTTTAGAAACACATGGGGCAGTAAGATGTGAATCATAAGGAGTTCCAACTGATTCAGCTTTGCATTGCTGGTCAAGAGTGAAATGCAAAGTATTACTTCAGTCCTAGAATCATTAGATATCAGGAGGTTCCTCCTTGGCCTTCAGCTGTTACTACAGAAATATGCATGTTGCTCTGCCGTAAGTGCCATATTATATTGCCTATATGGATGTTGCAGGTGTCTTGAATGCCCCTAGAATGCTACAGGTACCCTTTGAATCCCTGAAGTATCCCTAGAAGGCTACAGGTAAGCAACTAAGAAGACAAAGCACATTAGACTACTTCACTGAATGGCTTAATTTCAGTATTGTCAGTTGTTTCACTTATCTGCAGTTCAGTGCCAGTGTGGACAAAAGGGAATGTGATCCATAGAGTCAGCAGCTCTGATTTTCACTTCCGTGTGAACATATTTAATAAAATGGCATAAGCTTAAAATTCACCATACCACTGTTAAAAAAATTTTTGGTCTTAACATGTTTATGAGCAATTACCTTTCAGCATTCCTGATATTTTCTACACAGTGTGCAGCTGTACACCTAAGTCACTTGGTTTTGTACCTATCTCTTTAGTAGATGATTAAAGTAATAAAATGGTAAATAATAAATATTCATGTTTATTGCTGAATTAATGTTACTTTCCATACAGCAGAGTGAATGAATAGCCACTGATGAGTGTTTCTAATCATCATCAGAAAACTGATGTGAATATAGCTGAACAGTAGTTCAGACTGGAAAAGAGGTTTGAGTGGATAGTGTTGTGTATTTGAGAGCTTCCCTTTCCTCCTCCGCTTTCTTAAAATGTTTGCTACAAAGTTTTAGATAGTCTGCTGTGGAATCTGAGGGAAAACCCACAATGGTAAGGCATATTATTAGCAGTATCTGGAATTTTCAGGTTAGTTCTGCATTTGCAGCATTCACAGAAACATACGTCTTACCTGTATTATCGCATATCACAATCCCCTATTTCTTTTAACTTTGAAGACGATTCCAAGCACAACAGCAGAGAAGGTGGACGTCTTCAAAGGTAAAGCCTCTGTCTTGTGCTTTGAAGGCCTCTGTGGAGTTCCATCTTGCAGACCCTAATCAGGTGTTAGTCTCAGCTTAACTTCTGATGGACTGCAGTGCACTGTGCAAGATGTTTGCTAAGTTATTTGACATGCATCTGGGACTTTCTGCAAGAAAAAAGGGATTGAAAACTGAAATTAGCTTTCCACCCTGGAGAAATTTGTTGGTATAGAAAATAGCCGTCTCCATGCCTATGCCCCTGGCTCTCTTGGAAGGCTCCTGCACGACTTGTCACTGCCATAAAGTCTTTCTGAGAACTAAGCACACTGCAACCACTCACATATGTGGCTGAATGTTCAGTATTGAAATCCTGTGACATGGAAGCAATCTGAGGGTCAGGCAGGTTTTTATTAGACAGTAACTGATTGATTACCTTGGTAGAAACCTGTACGACACATGAATCTTAAACAAGTACTATGGTTGGTATGCTGAGGAGCTTTGGTTGCTGGTGTCTGCTCTCCTGCAGCTGAAATGGGTGTTTGCAATGACAAAGGTGAAATCAGTATCTGTCTGTGTAAGTATTCCTCATCCATCATCCTTCATCTATGGTTCCCCTGGAGCAGGGCAGATGAGTTCTCAAAGAAGAACGTCCCCTCAGACACTCACCTCAGCAGGGATAACAAAGCATTAATTAACTTTAGCACTAGCATCATCAACTTTGCAATAATGACTCGTTCTTGGGTCTCAACTAGAAGTCAGTATCTAATAACTGAAGAGGTGACTGCAGCATCTGTTGAACTCTGTCTCTTGGCTGTAAATGGCTTGATGAGTGTTTCCTGTCTGTTACACTGGCAAGCAGGTGACATTAAGACATTTCTGGCTCTGCCATTTTGGCTTTGCGCTAAGCCATACTGGGAATGCTCACAGCCAAGAGCAGCTGAGGGGGGCAGTTCCTTGGGGCCCTGCCAAAGGCTGAAGCCTTGGTCCTCTCCTTTTGCATTCACATATCTTCATGTTTCATGATGTGCATTCCTGACCAGGCCGTCTTTTACACTGCCTAAATGTGTTTTATTTTGATTTAAGTAGATTTGAAAACACGTGAAAATAAGATTTTTGGCTGCTAACACTATCTCAAAATCCAGCTAAGCTGACTGTGTAGATATATTCTTGGATAGCACATCTAAAAAAAGTCACTTTCACCTTATGAGCTTTTTAATAAACTGACTTGCTCTGTGTGGCATGTCATGAGATAACTTTCAGTGTTTGTGGCTATGCCAAGTGGAAGATTATTCTGAAGAGTGTGTTTCTTCTCTTGGGGAAAGGGAAGAAATGCTTCCAGCTACAGAAGGGAAAATGTTGTCATATTCTTTTCCATTAAAACATGGAAACCTTCTGCTCTTAAGTGTTTGCCAGGAGATTCTAATGGCTGGAATAGCACACCAGTAAAATATTATATGAGGTCACATAACAAACTATCCTAGAAAAAGATAACAGTGCCCACAAAACCTTATATATAAATGTACCCAAGGAGGAACTCCAGTAACTAACACCAGAATACCATGTTACCTTTGTGCAAAACTTACTTTTTAAGTAAAAATGCCAAAAAAAAAATATCAAACCTGTCTAGTCAGGTTTTAATAACTATTTATTATTTCAGGACAAGCACTGATCGTGTACATGAACAGTTGAAAGAAACTGACATACCTTTTGACCCATGTGTTTACGTAAGTCAAACACACTAACAGAGAACACACAGTCTATTTTGTGGTGTCCTGTCTGTTTATACACTTCCTTCACTGAGACAAAATTAAGAGAATATAGTTGAAGTAATCCTGCTGCAGAATTCATAACCCTACAGATTAAGGCTTTAAATGGCTGTATAGTTCTGTGAATCTCTTGCTTGTAATCTACCTCTTTTCATTTCCCTCATTTTGACCTCTCCCAAGGAAATGTCAAAGAACATTAAAAAACTTAAACTTTCCCAAAAATTGAAAGCAAACTTAATTCTAAACCCTTCATACTAAAATGTGATGTTCTACATCTGAATTTTACCACAAGCAGAACAAAGGAATGAAATTATTACAAAAAGCTGCTTTCATTTTTTCCATCTGGGAGTGGAAGAACCCAGTATCTCACAATGTATGTTTTCTTATGGGGTTTCTAAACCAGGCTGTCTGACTGAGGATTCTTGAGTAATTACAGCACAGTTCTGTGATTTTTGGCCCATGTTACAGGAATAAAGCTCTTATGAGAATTTTTAAACTGACCTCTGTTTTGAGATTCTCATTGGGCATCAGTTAATGAAACAAGTCCCAGTCCTACAGGATCTGATTTTAATCTTAGATGTGAATGGCAAAGTGACTTTTATGTAAACATCAGTGACAGACACCAAAGTCCTGATCCCCAGATTATTTAGACTATACTTGGGTATTTGCTTCGCGTAAATTGAGGTCAGAGATGGAACACAAATGAAGCAACAACTACAGTGTGTGCCCTTATACCTTGGTAAAGCTTATGCTACTCAGTATTCACAATTAGATAGCTCTCTTCAGATTTAATAACTGTCTTTCCTTCTTAATTGTTTTTGATCAGCATGATCTTCCTAAGCATGTATGCATCAATTCTATCTAGTATGAGAAAGGGGTCCTCTCTTCCTCTCTGGCATCAGCAACTCTGTGACTGGAACAAATGTTAATAAAAATAAAAAAAAGCCCAATAAAAAAGCAAGCCTGTTAATTGTGAATGATTTGCTTTCTAATCCCAGGCTGATGGATAAGTAATTTTGATGAAGGATTTGGAGTCAGGGATCATCAAGTGAGTTCACTCCAGATTAATTTATCTTTTCAAAAGTATAAAATGATTGCTGCCAGAGTATAGAGCTGCCTTTTATCTGTTCCATTCAGGGTGGGATGAGCAGGCTGTATCATTCTCAGCCATTTAATTCAATCAATGCATTTTAATTATGTTTCCATGCAAAACCACCTGTGACCTTCCATCTGCTAACAAAAGTCACCCATCCGTGCACATACACACACAGTCTTCAAACAAAAGAAGTATGTATTCCTGGAGGTATAAAGGAAATAAGGTTTCTGACTATTGCAGCTGGAAGTATCTGTTCATACTGTCTTTCCAGAGAGTAGGTGGACAGAAGCTCACCATCTGGGTTGTCTTTGAAAGAACAGAGTTGAGAAACATCCATTCAGAACAAATTAGAAGTGCCTAGTGAGCTGACAGAAACCAAAATGATATATTGCAGTTTGTCCTGTGCAGGAAAAGAAATGTTTTAAATGTCATACTCCTATAGCTTCAGGAGTATAACTCACCATTTTTACCTGTAGAAACTGAAAAATGTTTGTTCGGTGTTCTTTTCATTGTAAAAAATTATGAAAGGAATCAAGTTGTGTTAGAAGTTTTGGGGAAGAGAGGTTGGTACAAATTTCTGGCTGTTTCATATTAGGCATAAGCTTTATGCTATATGAAATAATGTCACGTACTGTTTTTCTGTGCCATCCCTACCTGCTAACACTGATCAGCAGAATAACTGCTTGCTAAACCACAGGATACACTAATTGCTGTCAGGCCACATTTAGTAGGCAAAGCATGGGACTGACAGTCTGATCTCTCTTTAGCCCAGAATGAAACTGGATTCTCAAGTACATTGTCAGGTTTCTCTGTCACTGTGAAAAATGGTCCCTAACAATAATTAGAAATAGTATTTGGCAATTTAAAATATATAACTTAATTTCTGCAGAAAATGACAAGATTTCAAAGCTCTTTCCTGTTCAAACCCAAAGAAAAGTCAAAACAGAGAGAATTTAGATGGAATGGAAAATGATGCATATTTCATACTGGCAATTGCCAAAGCAAAATATTGCTATTAGTAATTTCAGTAAATTATTTGACAGTTTTAGAAGACATTTCTCACCAGTCAGCTAAGTTATAGGGTTCTTTGTAATTAGCGTTTTCCTGTATCAAATTCTGATTTCATTAAAAATATTTCCTAATTTATTTCCCTGCTTTTATTGACATCATTTTTCCAAGAATCTCAGAGTAATGTGAAAGGTTGGTAAGTATCATGGCATCATTTTTTTAGGAGATTGCAATTTAAGGAAGTGATTAAGATCTCATAGAAAAGTCTCTGACCAGGCTGAGAAGAAAATCTGAGTTTCCTGTGAGCCAGTCTGGGTACACTCAGCCAGTGATTCAAAATCTGGAACTTGAAGCTAAAATGAAGATTAGGATTTCAAACAATATTCCTTTCCTCAGTATTAAATAGGAAGGAAGTCCAGGCTCCTCTGGGTGTAGACTGAAAGGGCTTTTTATTACTGAAACAGAACTGTGCTAGACTGCAGCTTCTTTTAACCAAGATGTGTGCAGAACTCTGCCAATTAAAGAAAAGCTTTTCTTACATCCAAGTTGATGTCATAGTTACTATTTTTTTCTTCAACAAATAAGAACTGCAAGTACTCCATTGCCAGTTCCTATTGTATATCTCCTCAGGTATATGATTGCCTTTTTTTATCTAGAGGACCTGGAAGTTCTTTCAAAAGTATGTGTAACTGACAGGCTGAAATAAAAAGTGAAGAAAAGAAATCTCCACGCTTTTCAACACAGAGGTTTATAAATATCAGCTTCTCTTAATAAAAGAAATGGAGCTTTGGAATTGAGTGAGGCATTGAAACTGATGGTTTGTTCTCTTTTTCTCTCCAGCTATTTTGTTGGGGATTTTTGTAGGGTTTTTTTCCACACTTGGAAAGAACCCATTAGTGAGAAATAAGAAAAAAAATTATAAGCCTATCTAGATGAATGAGAAGAGATAAAGATTTTTCTAGTGACAAATAACAAGATGAAGTGTTGTATCAACTTTGTGATTTTTTGAATAGTCTCTATTTCTAGGTTTTGTGTTGGAAAAAGAATAGGTTTCGTTTGTGAGATAAAAAGAAAAATTCATCTGGAGCTGTGCTCCCCTACAGCTTATATATTTTCATACACTGGTGTAATTTAGAGTTACAGTCTAATCATAATTCAGTCTCTGTCTTTAGTAAAAGCATGTGCCTCTAATTTGCAATCAATTTCTGTGCTTGACACATAGAAATAATGAATGTCCTCATCTACAGCTGGAGACAAAGGGAGAAAGACGTGTGCAGCACTTCACAAGCTGGATTCTTTGGGCATTTCATTCCCATAGGCTTTGGAGCCTGAGTATCCAAATCATGCTAATATTGTGCTATCATCATTGTGTGGATAATAATTCACTATCTGAAATTTTCCCTCACCTCCTTTGAACATACAGCTTGAATAACCGCGTAACGTAAGTGAGAATTTAGTGGCATCACCTCATGATACGGGATCTAACATAGTGTAAAGTATATAAATTTTGACTCACTGGGTTTCTTAATGAAATGTCATGCAGTTTCCAAAAGCTGGTATCTGTGGACATATTCATCTGTTATGTGTGTCATACCTATATTATTTTTCTCTGATAACATGCTTGTCTTCTGTCAAACAAAAACTTGTAAAAGAAAAAATATCTAGAAACATTTATTGTCAAGAATAAATACGTAGTTTGTAGAGTAAGGCCTGGCGCTGGGAAGATCACGTGATGTACGGAAAGAATAGG
>NW_009912526.1:0-60523 GCF_000696875.1 Nestor notabilis | reverse complement strand
TACTGGCCGGTGCGGGGTGAGCCATGGTGCCTGGGGGCGTTCTCTTAACTCAGTAGGTCTCTTTGTATCCTTGCCCGTAGGGTTTCCCGAGCTGGGACAGGAAAACGGGTGGGAAAGGGTCACAGTGGGCTTCGTGAGATCTAGGTCCCGCTAAAGGTTTGAGGGTTTTGCCTAAATCCACCACTGTCATGTCAGCATCTTCCTTGGTGCGGAGTGAAGCCGCATGTTAAAAGATTCCACAGGTAGTGATGCTTAAATCATACTCTTACTTATTTAGGGACTGGTTGGAGCCTTCTGAAGGAGAGCCATTCATCCTCTTCACAGCAGACTCAGCACTGCCTTGTCTATATTATTGAGGTGGCAGATGCAGAGTGACAGGTAGCATGCTTATGCTTACAGTAATGGCAGGCTGGGGTCGAAATTTTTTTCGAGGGTTACGATAGTTTAGGAAGAAAAGGAGGGGGAAGAAAATGAGGAAATACATTAGAGTTTAGGACACACGAGAAACTTCATGTTCTGCTGCTATGGAAAACTTAACTGAAAGATTGCACTCTAAAAATTAGGCCTGTTGCACTGTTCCTCATTTTAACCTGTCTGAATGCTCTGACCACCTTACCAGCCAGTGGGCTTCACAAAGCAGTGTAGTAAAATGTAACAGATTTCATACCTGAAAACACAATGCTCTTCTGAAAGTAGTGCATTCTCAAGAGTTTCCATGCTCACCCTTGGGTCATCAATGAATGCAAAATAGGTGATTGTAAATTCACATCCTTGCTTTCTAGTAATTTCCCTGTGAATAAAAGCTTATAAAGACATTTGGAGCAGGGGCTGAAATGTATTCCTTAGCCCCTTACGATGTCGTTTGTAATAAGCCACCTTTGTAAACAGTCACTGATGTATAAAGTATTGTTGAAATAAAGAAGTTGTCTTTAAAATGTCTCTGGGTATTTAATTAGACAGTCGCACATCTTTAGTTTTGCGAAATACTATACCAATTTGCTTATCTAGTTCAATTTCACCCGTAGACATTACTTGCATTAAGATTCAGTGATGTAATTGTAAAACAAAGAGCAATATTGGGGGGGGAGTGAAAGGATTTTTTGTGTTCTTTATTGCACGAGAACACACCTTGATAAGGATGCTATTCTTCAGCTTTTTTCTATGGAGAGAAGTATAAAAGGTTCACACCTTTAGCTGTAAGTCACTTTCCATTTTCTAGGTCACTTGGGCAACGGTTTTCTCTAGCTGATGCTGTCTGTCAGTATTGTCCTGTCAGGGATGTTGCTGCTATCAGCTGAAGAAGCTTTCAATGTGCAATATATATATATATATGTAATTGGTGTTTACCTGCTACTGACCTGCTGTACCTTAGTCTTGGTGACTGTAGTAAACACATGCTAATGTGTATTGAAATGTTACTAGCTAGTTAACAGTTAAACCTGCCTGATCATGAAGGTTTGCTACTTTTTAGGAAGAAGCAGGTGCCTTTGCCTTCATTCTGGAAAGCCATTCCTTTGCCCCGCTTTATGGAAGGGGAGAGACATAATTCATTAAATTAAAAATCCTGACTAATACTTAAAATTGTTGTGCAACAACCAAGGTGCAAAATGTAAGAAATGAATGTATTAATACTGAATATAAGATGAAAGCTTGCATATAATTAATAATATAGTGAAGAAAAAATTATGTAATTTTAAATAGGTTCTAAGAGCATATACTTCATAGCTGTTAGCTTGGTTTTCCTTTAAAATAGGAGGAAGTAACATAAAATTTAAAGCATGATGTACTACTGATGCGCTTTTATAAAATACTTTAAGTGATTGGCAAAATATTTTTTTTTTACTTTGAAGCTTAAAAGCAATTAATGTTACAATTCAGTTGCAGTGCAGACTTTGAGTGTGATACATACAGAAACTGCTATGTTGGTAGTTTCTGAATTAGATCAATAACTGTTTCTTACCACAGTCCGTATTACTGATATTTTAGGAAAAAATCCCATAGTTATAATCTTGCTCTTTATTTTTCTGTATGCTTATTAAAACCAGTTTGATATATTTGTGATAAAATTATATATGAGATAATGCAGGAAATGCAAAACCTGTACTACCTAGGTTACAGGAATCTGAGCATTTATGAGGGTGCACTAAATCTGGTGATAACCTGGACCGTGCAACTCAGGAGTTTCTTAGGATGCATGGTCCAGAGCTGTGCACAGAGGCCCATGTGAAGTGACACAGCCCTGTGTGGCTGTACTGCTTCCAGCCCTGTGGGCTCAAATGGCCATGGCTGGCCTTCACCCCCAAGGGCAGTAATCCCCTGTGTTATGTCTGCTGAAGATATGCGCTATTTTTTGTCTGTAGTCATCTTTGTCAGTTAAGTTGTGTAACAAGATAACTAAATGTTTTAAAATTCCTTATGCCCTTTGTTATTTTTGTTTTGGTTTTATAGCCTATAGTTAGGTCTTCATGTTTGGACAACATTTTTAGTCAATTCTCTGTTTACAAGCATACTAGACTTACCACATTGTCAAAAAGATGTGTATTTTAGCTTGTCTAGAAAGAGTATTTTGCTGTGTTCTAGGGCAACAGTTGCATTTTCTGGCAGCAGAAAGAAAAAGCGCTAATTAAAAACAGTATACAAATTTTCAGAATTTACTTCACTTTGCTTAAGATTTAAAATAGGGAATTATTTAGGAGTGAGAAATTACAAAATTATAAATGGAAAATCTATTTAAATTCTTGAGTTTTTCATGTAGGTCATAAGCCCTAATTATATTTGTCATTTCACTGGCATGTATAACCCTTGCTGTTGTTTTCAGAATTTAATATAGAGAATCTAAAAAATACTGTCCTTTATCTGCAGTGTATTTTTTAAAATACTAGGAATAATTTTTTATTTCTGTTGCACTGATGCTCTTTTCATAGCTATTTGGCAAGTCAGTTATTGGATCACAGCAGATGAGAAGACCTGGAAAGGAATATCCTGATAATCAATGTAGTAAAAATAAATAGTTTTTAAAGTAATGTTTTGCAATCAGTGAGGAATTAAGCTAAAATTTAGAAACTAAACCTTTTTTATTTTTTAGAACATGAAGAGTGGCTCTTTCTAGGTGAAATTTCTATGCAATGCATTCAATGGGAATAAAAGTACTTGTGGTGTTTTGTTTTGTTTTTCCCTAGCAGTAGGTTATCTGTGACAGATGGTTTTGGTTAAGAAAATACTTCAGGGCCTGTATAAAGCAAAATTAATTCTGACTGTAGTCTCATCTTTAGGAAGAGAGATTTTGCAATTAATATGTTGCCAATACCTATGCATTATTTAATCTTCCTTGGTGTGTGACATGTTGTGAAGCTTATGGAGGCATTTGTACATGAATCCGGTAGAGCTTTCATGTTTGAGACTCTGGATAGTCCTAGCTTACTAAGAAGGATCATTTTTTTTTTTTCTACTTTTTTATTGTTATTGTTGTATTGAATGCATCTCTAAAACTGGAATGATTTAATAAGATAAACATCTTGTTATGGCAAATTATGGTGGAAAGCTTGGTGAAAACATCCTCCCCAGAGCTGTTAAACTTTGATGTATTTCAGTAGATCTTTAATTAGATTGTATCTAAAAAAAAGGTAATCAGTGTAACTATAACAAGACAGGAATGTAGAAAGATTTTAGGTGTAAGATGTCTCCTGAATCTAATTTGAATTGGTACTGGCTTAGAGTATGTAAATTCTTTTGGTAGAAACACTAATGTTAATCCATAAAATCCTGAATGTGTACAGCTTGGCTGCCACTTGCTGTAGTACTGTTAAGTCTGGTCAGTAGAATACATTGAAGGAATATAAGCTTGAAATACACTTCTCGGCATCTAGATTCCTTTTCATATTTTCATGCCTTTATTCTATGCAAAAAGGGAGATGTAAAAATAATTATTCTCCTCAAAGATTGTGGAATATCCTGTAAAATAGTGCCACAAAATGAGTTGGGTTTACATTTAATTTGATTTAATGTAGTTACCTTTTAACGTGTGAGACTCAGGGTCAGGCTTATACCAGACGTCCTTCCCCATCTCTTCCATCACTTGGCGTAAGACCTGACCAGAAATTGCAGTAACTGTCAGCCAGTTAAAATAGTTGAGCTTTGAGTTCAGATGGGCTTGCCATCCCCAAGTTACAGTAACCAACAGAGAGGAAGCAAGATTTGCTGCCTCTTAAATCCCACAACTCTATGATCTTCCTTCTGTGGCCTTCATTGCTTGTGTAAGTAGATGTAGGTGGGAGCATGCTGCAGGGTTCTCTACCTGACCCTGTCCTGTCTCTGTTCTGTTTGTAAACTGACCTGTTGCCGTGGCAATGTTTGTGACATCACCTGTTCAATGTTGCACCTTCAGTGCAGGCTTTGGTAGGAGAGAGAGGGAGCCGAAGAGAACCAAGCTCTTGTTTTAAAACTCACAACTTCCGTTATGACTAAAAATGCCAAGAAATACAGAAAAGCAACTGCCAGGTAATTGCATTTTTATACAGCGGATATATTTGGAAGCTTTCTCTGTGGCATTTAAACGCATAGTTGAAATTGAGGTTCAAGGAGTTGCTTACTCTTCTATGCAATTTACCCTTCTTCTGAAGCTGCAAAATGAGAAGAATTGTTGTCTGTCTTAAACCACGAGTAGTTACAAGCAATTCAAGTGTAGATCCCAGCAGGGGTTTGGTATCTTGGAAGGTCTGAGAGGGCTGTAGCAGCACATGGCTGCTGGACAACTTGAGCCTTGCCCAGTGGGAGATGTAAGGCACAAGGGACCTGCTGTGAGCAGTGCTGGTGGGCTGCTCCGGAGCACTGCACAGGAGCCCAGGCCTCTGTGCTTGCCCTTCCCTGAGAACCATTTCCGGTACTGCCTCTCCTTGCAGCTTTCCGAAGTTCTTGTTTTAGAGCTCTTGGCTATATTAATGAATATTTTAATATGGGGGAACAGGAAGGAAGGACTTCAGTTAATCTGGAGTTTTGGAAGAAATCTTTATTTCTGTTGTTAGTTGTCTGCTCCAAGTACAAAGTGGTCTGGAATTGCTTTTTTCTCCCTATGTGCTTTATATACCTCCCTGTACTGCATTATTTAGATGTGCATGTGCTTACTTTTAGACAGATGACCATGGAAATGGTTGAATCACGACAGAATGACACTGCAGGGGATTGTATGCCAGAGAGAGATGCTGTTCATCTTCAGAATCAGCCAGGCCGAAGTCAGATTTCTCAAGGATCTGAGGTAAGTTGAAATATGCAAAGATGAGAAGAATCAATAAAAAGATATTCAGAATAGCTATGATTTTTAAATGATTTATTTATATGGAGTTCTCATGTTCTGTAAGTCTTGTTATTAAGTAGGAAAAATACAGCAAAAGTATACAGGAAACTGTGCCTGTAGTATTTAGCAAAGAGCTAGTATAACATGAGGTCTGTTATAAAGTAGCACTTCTAGGAGACCAGGATTTTCAGAAGGAATGGTAGGCACTTTTTTTTTTCTTTTTCGCTTTTCCAAGATGATTGTATTTGTTATGGAGATGAGAATAGGGTCTTAGAGAGTTAAGGTGGCTGCAAGATCAAACATAGTTAAAACATCTGTATCTTGAAGAAGTGTTATATAACAAAAATGAAAAATTAATAAAAAATAACCATGGTCCTTCCCTAATGCTAATTTTAGTACAGAATGTGTTTCATTCTTTTGGAAGTACATTTTTAATGTATGCTTGTTTTGTTTCATCCAATGACAGTGTCTGGAGTTCTAAAAACATACATGTTCTGTATAGCAGTCATACCTGGGTTCTTCTTTGCTACTTAATGGATGAAAGATGACATAGTAATAATCCTCAAACATTAAAAACAAGTACTGAAAGCTTCAGTGCTTAAGAGAGGTAGTATTCTTGCCAGTACTAAGATATATAACTTCAGGAAGCTGTATAGACCCCCTAAAAGGATCTTCAAAAACACTTCATGAAATAAAGGAACTGATTTAAAAGACATCTTACAGAATTTCTTCATCGTTGGAAGTTAGAAGTTACTTGGTAAGATTCGATGCGTGTACTGGTATGTTAGATACTTGATCTGCATTTTCAAGACGGAATGCAGCTGCTTTTGATGGGTTTTTTCAGACACAAAGTAGACTGCAAAATATGAATGCTTATTTGTTAGCTTTGTAACCTGTGGCATTTGTTGTGGTTTTGATACATGCAGCATTAGGAATACTGTGGGGTTTTTGGAGGGAGGGGAGGACGGGTTGGTTGCTTTCCTTTAAGAATGGCACATGAAACCAAGAAGTTTGTTTGGTTTGCTCTGTGGCTGCCATCCCCTCATTTCTTCTTTGATAGTTCGGTTCAAATTTTGTGCCCGAACTTCACTGGATGATTTACATGTAAAATCTATTGACAAGTGCAATAGTCTCTGAAGAAAATACCTGTGAATTCTGTCACTTGGGATTTTTCATGCCGATCTAGAGACAAAGCTGTCACTAATGCTTTAGAAGGGCTTCTGACGGGTCCCCAGGGAAAACATTTTTATGTTTATCTGCATTTAATGCTTGAGAACCTGTGAGGCCACGCTGTAGTAGGCCTCAAGCGTTTCAGTTAAAACTAGTAATTGAAGTACTGGTGGATTTCAGTCCATCAGCACTAAAATGAAACACGTGCACTTCAGTTTGAAGGCTCAGGATAACAGTCAGGAGTTTACATCTGGGAGTCTCTCTTTTCGGCCAGATGGCCTAGAGAGCCAGCATGGCTGTGCGCTCGTAGCTGGAGTTGATGTCCCTCCCCTGGGCTGTGCAGAGGACTGTCGTTGATGCAGTTGTGCACTAACACCAGTGAAGCAGGGTGCCTCCAGGGGACAGGCCTGCCTCCTCACCTGCACCGCAGTGCCCCAGGCGTAGCTGGCCGCCCCCTCACTGCCGCTCCCCGGGCCAGGGCCTGCAGGCCACAGCGGGGAGTCCCGGCCTCCCCTTGGCGCCTTGAGGCTGAACTGCCACAGCATTTCCTTTGGTAAAACGGGCAGAAAGCTTATTGCTGAAAGGCTTTGTTGTGACATTTCTTTGGTTTACGATGAGGAGAACTTTCTTAGCTTATGTTCCTACCTGGCAAACTCAGAAGGTGAGATGCTTTGTCATGGTGAGGGTTGGAGGTGGACGTCAGGAGGTTAACCCCTGCTCAAGGCAGGGAGCTTGTGTGGGACATCTACTGTCTGCTCTTGCTGGTAGGCATGGGAAAATCAGGGTGTTTGTGAGGAATTTGTGGCTGTGCTGCTGGTCCAGTGTCTGTGTATTTTGACTGTTACAGAAGGGTGCAGGTAGTTCCTTCTCCCTCTTTGGCCTCTGGAGGAGGGCAGTTAGGAGAAAACAACCACTGAAAATGACTGAAATGTACCTTGGACTAGCTTCCAAACATCTCCCTTACTGATTTCTTGCAGATGTGCAGAAATGCAAGAAAAGAATGGCTGGGTCCTTATCTAAAGGTAAAATCATAGAGCCATTGAATAGTTCAGTTTGGAAGGGACCTTCAAAGCTCATCTAGTCCAACCCCCTGCAATGACCAGGGACATCTTCAGCTAGATCAGCTTGCCCACAACCACATCCAGCCTGGCCCTGAACGTCTCCAGGGATGGTGCATCTGCCACCTCTCTGGGGAGCCTGAGGCAGTGTTTCACCACCCTCATTGTAAAGAATTTTCCTCATGTCCAGCCTGAATCTCCCCTCTTTGAGTTTAAAGCCATTACCCGTCATCCTGTTACAACAGGCTCTGCTAAAAAGTCTTTCCCCATCTTTCTTACAGGCCCCTTTATAGTACTGAAAGGCCACAATAAGGTCTCCCCTGAGCCTTCTATAAGCTGAACAACCCCAGCTCTCTCAGCCTTTCCTTGTAGGAGAGGTACGCCATCCCTGGTCACTGAAACTGGCAGACATCTCTGGGGTTTTCTTGTTTGTTTTTTTCAACCAAACTTTTGTTCAACCTTTGTTTTGTTAAGTCAGAAGTAAAGCGTTTTAATACATTGTCTTTTAAATACTGAATTTTTAGTTTTCTGTGTATTGTAAGAATCACAGAATAGTTGCGGTTGGCAGGGATCTCTTGAGATCGTCTGGTCCAATGCCCCTGCACAAGCAGGGTCAGCCAGTGCAGGTTGCCCAGGACTCTGTCCAGTTGGGTTGTGAACATCTCCAAGGATGGAGTCTCTGCTACATCTCCGGGCACCTGTGCCAGTGGTTCACTGTCCTCACAGTAAAAAAAAAAAAAAAAAACAAAACAAAAAAACGGTGGGATTTTTATGTTCAGATGGAATTTTATGTGTTCTAATTTGTTACATTATTAGTGAAGATAGCTTTTTTCTTCCCCCAGCTGGTGTAATAGATATTGCTAATTCATTTTTTGTGATGAAAGTAAAATTGCTTCTTCTGCAAAAGCAAAAGTGAGTGAGTTGGAAAGTATAAAAAATGATATGCATCTTTCATCCATTGTGGCAAAATTGTCATTTTTCTGTCTTGAAAGGGTTATTTTTAAAAATAAGTAGTGTGAAATAATTTATAGTTGAGTTTCTCGCATCCCTCACTTTCAGCCAGTTAATGAATTTACGTGGTATTGTTTTAAATACATTTTCAATGTCATTTCAGTATGATCCAGCCACCAAAAGAATTGGGTAAGAAAATATTAATTTGTAAAAATTTTGGTGGTTGTCTTTAGAAGCTGTTGGACATGTACAGAAAACCTATAGAGAAGCTCGATGCCTTTTTTCAGTGAAGAACAAAGGTGCAAGATAGAAAATTTCTCCACCTGTTTTGAGATGGGCTCCATGAGTTCTAGCTCACATGCACAAATGTGAGTCTTGCATTAATACATATAGGACTGTTCTTAAAAGGAAGTTAATTTGGATTGGAATATTCTGATAACACTGATGATAGCCAAACTTGTATCTTGGAGCAGTTATATCTGCATTGGCATTCACAGAGAAATTAGATGTTCCGTTTGCAGCATTTCTAGAGGCCATAGAATCATAGAATCATAGCATTCTGTGTTGTCCTGTGCCCAGCTACACTAAATCTGATGTAAAAATGTAAGATTAATGTACTTGGACCCTTTTTAAGATTTGACAAAAGTAATTTCAGTTGTGGGTTTTTTTCTGTAATCCTACATCTTTGTTTGGTTCTTCTTTGAATCACTTTTTGTGAACTTTGTCTTGTTGCCTGTCAGTAGAGCTGTCTGCTGCCTTGGTCTGAAATACCATCTGTTGACCTTCCCATGCTGGCCCTGGACTAGACATGGATAGAGATTTACAATGTGAGAACTGCTGTCAGAGCAGAGGGAGTTTTCCAGAGCCTGGAGCGCATAGCCATTGCAGGTTGGGACTGCTCAGGTTTAGCACCTGAGGGGTATTATCCTTGTGGCCTTTTGGCATCAAACCACATGTTAAATCTTGCCCTGCGGAAGTTTGCCAGGCTGTTTTAAGTATGTCTATGAAACCAGTCTGCCAAGTGCAAGTCCAGGATATTTAGCTAAGCTGATGTTAGAGGATTATAAACCTGCAGCCTTGTCACCATTTTATGATTACGCAAGGTTATGCTGTCACCAAATGGCTGAAATCAGCCTAACCTTTTCTTCCTTAAAACCATGCGCTGCTTTTTTGGCATTTGCTTTGGAATTGACCAAAACTTCCCTGTTCTCAGCTTTTTCTCACAGAGGCTACTCAGTGCCTGAGTGCAGTGAGAGCTTTGCTCTTTCATTAGCTGAATCCAGGATGGGTTTGCCTTGTCTTTTTCTTTCCCACAAGTACTTTTCACTTCACTTCTGGAGTCCTTGTAGTGTTTAGATTCTACAGCAGGGACAGTAATCACTTGGAGCTCTGTACTGTGTCCTTCATATCAGCAGTGTTTAAGGTATGAGGGGTTAAGTGTGGATGTAACCTGTGTAGTACACTGCAGGGAGAGGTTATCTGACCTTGAGCAATGACAGTGCATATATCCACAGTATGACTGTTCAGATGGACAGTGCATCTTGAAATCAGATAATGATGAGTAACCTCTTTATGAAGGTTATGAACCTCAGCATGAAGATGTTTTACGATCTTCTTTTGCTGACGGAATGCATGGTTGATATTTGTTGAAGCTATTAGACTTAACTGTTGCATACATAAGAGGAAAGAACCCAAAAGGATGTAACAAGATCTGGTCTCTTTGCCATTGCCAGGGATGTAACCCTTACAATGTTTAACCAGATGCTTAATATGTTTGTTACGCTTCCCCTTCCCCTTTGTGTTCCTGAGTTGCTTCTGTGGATTGTTTTCAATCTTTGTGCCAGATAGCCCTTGAAATAACGATGTTAAAGGTAGCATTGCTCATCACTGATGTCAGAAAGTAATTTTTTTGCCAAGTCTGTTTCATTTATGTATGATAGTGTCAAAAGGTACTGGTATTTTAGTTAACACAAGAATATTTAATGTAAAAACAATGCAAAGGGAAATGTGAATCAAAATTGTTTTAATTATTTTTAACATTTGTAAAAGATGCAGAATATGAAGTTGGAAATATTTTATTTCAGTCTTAATCATAGAAAACAAACTAATGCAAAAGAATTGCAGACATTTTAAAGACAAGTGTGTAGGTTACACATTATGTAACCTTTGGATATTTGTGGAAACTCAGCAAAAAGCAATTAAATAAAATTGAGCTGTTTAAAATAGATATAAATTAACAAGCAAATTGCTTTTGGTTTGATCCAGTTTTAAAATGCTCCTGTCTTCTCTTCCCTCAACCCTACCCCCTGTTTAATCTCTTGTCTGAATTATTGGGAACAAAACAATTTCTTCTGTGATGCTGTGGACTTCAGTCTAAAAGAGTATTAGCTTAGTGTGGTTTTCTCTTTTTCTTGTGTGTTTGTACTGAATAAAGGGGCTTTTAAATGAATGTAGTGTTTCTTAATCTTGAGTACTGGATTACTTCTGATTATATGTGCCTGACCCATTGTGTACAGAAAAGAAACTCATAAACTGTTCACCTTGTACTTTTTTACGTGTGTTGTACTTTAAGAGTTCCTTCTGATATACAGAGTATTGTATCAGATTTCAGCTCTCGCAAAGATAACAGTAAGTGGAAAGGTTTGATGAAATTGCCTTTGTAATGTTTTGAAAAGTTAGCATACTTTGTAAACATTTAGCCTGACCTGTCTTTACTTGAAGCTTGGGTTTAGGATGATGTCAGCTTTGACACAAAATAGATCATACTCTTCAGATTCTGGAGACTTTCTAGATCTCAATCTCAAGTACCTATTTCTGATAATAATACTAGTATTTGTTTTTTAGATTGGGAAGAAGCTTTGTATGTCCTGTTTACACGTTGCCATTTAATGCCATTTAAAGAATAATTGTTTCCATTTCAGGGTTAGAAATGCCCTCAATTGTTCTATTTCCTGAAAAGTGGTTCAGTTTCCTGTGACAATTGAACAATCACATAGTGAATGTTGACAAGATCCTGCCTCTGTTTCCTAGAAATATTGCTTCTTCAAGATTATTTGAGCCAACATCTGGTCTTTTTGATAGTAATGCATCTTAATAGCAATTAAAAACTTTCTCTAAGGAAAGGAATGTTTCCCAGACAAGCAATCATTCAGGAATGAAAGCTTCTTTAATATTTGATATTTAAAAATCCCTTCAGAGTGAACACAGAAAAATAAAAGAATTCCTTTAACTTTTATAATATTCAGCATTCATCATGTTTTTCTTTTCATTGTCATCTCTTCTTACCGTTACTGCTCATACTAGATATCTTTTTGGGTCTGAGAAAAAGCTAGGAAGGGAATAATACCAGTATTTTAGGTACAAGTCTGGGTCTGTTCTTATACATGCAGAATATAGAAATAAGGTTTTTCAATGCAGTTTGCTTTGGAAAACACAGTATCTGTTACTATCATATGATTTATGTTTGTCATTCTCTTCTGTGTTTAGAGATGTTTCATCACACAGAACTTGACATCCTTTGCTTCAGGATTTGTTTCTGTTAATAGACTTAACAGGAACAGCATAAATATTGAACTATTTCTTAACCTGTAGGTAACTATTTCTTAACCCATTCATCCTCATTACTGATGGTTGAGAACCGAGGGCTGAGGAAAGCTGTGTGTGCTCTAATACGTCATAAGAAAAAGGGATCAGATTATTCCTAGACAGAAGACTTTCTTCAGCTGGTCTAGGCTTAAAGAAGATTCAGCTGTTCTTTAATTTTTGTTGTCATATTGAAACATTGATACACTCTAACTCTGCTTTTCTTGATATCTAAATATATATAAAGAGAATTTATTAAACTAGATCAATTTAGAAATCTGTGTATTGCTTTATTTAACATTTAAATTTATTTTATTTGCTATCTTAATAGTTCTCGTGTCTCTTGAGACATCTGTCTAAAAAGCAAGCGAAACCAAAACAGTTCTGGCTTCTTTTTTTTTTTTTTTATTTATTTTTTTCCCAGTTAAGACATTGTGCCCTGTATGTTGTTGCAGTGACATACCAGTTTAGCAAATATTGATATTATTGGTACATTTCTTCCAAACCTTCATGCTAGCACCAGCAGATCTAGTGTGTGATAGCTTAGGGTTGTTTCTACTTAAAAAGAAAACATGAAGTCTCAGGAAAAAAAGAAAAAGATTTGCAGTTTGTTAGGGGACAGATTTAAGCTTTCCATACCATTTAGAAAGATACCCACCAAACTTTAACTAATAAAAGTAGTTTCTTTCTGTGTGTGATAACTACACACATCTAAGCTATTTTAGATATGGCATCAAAACAAGTTTGTTTAGTATCACTTCTAAAAGCATCTGCTGAAGTCTTAAGGCATGTTACTTAAACATGATGGTTGTAATTTTTGCAGGTTTCTGTAGCTGCATCAAGTGCTGGAAGAGGATCTCCAGCTCTAACTCTAGTGCAGTTGCCTTCTGGTCAAACTGTTCATGCCCAGGGTGTCATTCAAGCCACACAGCCCTCAGTCATTCAGTCACCACACATGCAAGCTGTTCAGGTTAGCTCTTTTATTGTTACATTTTCATGAATATTTGGTAACTGGTAACTCTTGCCCCCAACTCCATTTCCAGTTTCTCTTCATTCCTACCAGTGCTGTAAGATTTACTCATAAGGTGCAGGAAACGGTGGGGGGAGGTGGCAAACTGTCAACCAGTAGCAGCTCTACAAGCACTGTGTAGTGATTCCTTAATGCTTCCTGTTTACCTGGTAAGAAATTGTGTCTTGGAACCCTGAACTTACGAAACAGCAAATTTGTGTAATAATGTGGCCTTACATTACTTTACCTTGCAGTTTTTCTGGGTTTTTTTAACTCTATGAGCATCATGTTTCTAATAAGACTATGAACTCATACATTTGCAAGTATCTCATACTGTATTTTTGGAGAGGATCTAGGTGTAATGGAAGTAAATGTATTGTAGTGAAGTGATTCCTTGTTGGTTTTAGCAGGCCCTTTTAGAGCATCTGGTATTGCTTTTTGTGGGTATGGATATGTAAAGACCAAAAATAAGGGCAGCCTCAAAGGAAGCATTTATTTGGCAAATCTTCACGTGTTTAAAGTTGCTGATGTTAGAAAATAGGGACCAGTACAAAACGCTTAAGAGATTTCTGAGCTTTTAAATAGGAAAAAGACTAGAGAAAATTGACTTGCAGTGTTTTCAAAATGACTTGGCCTCCCATTGGTGTTTTTCTTGTAGCTAGGAATGCCTTTGCTCTAGTTTTCTTAACATCTGATGTGAAATGTCAACTGAATTGCTCTCTGCAAATAGAATTGTTCTCTCTGGTAAGAAAGGCTATATACACCTGTTATGTGTGAACTGTTTGACCTGCAGACATTGCAACATGTTAACAAAAAGACATGCATTGTCAGTCTTCTTGAGAAGCCACCTTTAATGTTTTAGACTTACTAGCTTTCAAGTGCAATGAATAAAAAGGCATATGTCAGTATGAATTATTTTGGAGATTAGGGAAAAAGAATAAAACCTTGGCAAGATACTGAATTTTTATTTGTAAGCAGTAGGTGTAGATGGAGGGACTTGCATGTTTTGAATTTCTAGCAGTAGATGTCAAGAGACTTGGGTTTGGTCAAACTTGAAGTCAAAGTAGAGTATTCAAAATAAGTATTTTTTTTAAATGGAATTCTTTCTAACTGTAATTTACCAGAGCAAACTTCATCAGGTAAGCATATTGCAGTCATGCCCTGTTTCTGTCACTGCTTTTCTTCAAGTCAGTCTAGTCAGGATGCATATTACTCCAAAGCTCAGAAGAAGGAATTTCTCTGAAATCTCTTGCCAGCTGCTGTGTCGTCTTAGGGGAATGAAAGTCGACTATTTGTTGTATTGAGTGAACTCTGGCTATTTTCTCTTTCACAAAGGAACAGAGACAGGAAAGCTGTGCCCTGATTAATACTGGCTAGTTAGTTCCAGGGTTTTGCTCTGGTTCCATTTGAGCAGTTCCAGGATTTTGCTCTGGTTTCATTTGAGCATGGTAATGGCAAATAAGGTGACTCTACAAGAAGGGCTTGAAGATGCTGTAAAAGACTCCATTACAGAGGTTGTTTAGCCCTTCTGTGGTCCTCTTAAGTACTTTATCTTGCCACCTGGCATTTCCTCTGGATTATTTGGCTTTAGCATGATATCCTATCTCTGCCAGAAAGTAGGGAACCTGGGAAACGATATCAGTTTACTTTACCAGAAAAAAAAGTATGCTGAAAGTTGGTGTTAAAGCTTTGCATGACCTCTCCCTCAAACACCTGCAGCTTTAAACTGGAAAGTGTTCAACCTTTTTTTTTTTTTTTTTGTAATGCTGTTGGGTTTCGGATTAAGGAAAGGCTTATCTATATCATGTTCCTTACTGGTTTGTTTATATTGTTTTACTTGTTGGAAAGTTTTTGAAGTTGAGATTGTTATTTGACTTTTCTACTTGCTCCCCTCTGTAGTGCTTCAGGTATTGGCAGACTAAGTTCAGTTTGTTCAAAACACACAGTGGTGTGGTAACGTTGAGGTCTGAATGATGTCCAGGAAAAAATGACATTGTTTTCCACTGGTTAGCATTGCAAATGTGGTTGCTTGCTATTAGAACAAACTGAAACATTAAAATATTTGTTTTGATGAAAGCTAGAACTTTTCTTGCACAAAATATCCTCTTCCACATTAAAATGCTTAAATTGCCTTTTGATTTCGTTACCTTCTTCCCAAAGTACTACTGTTCCTGACTTCTTTGGCCATCTTCACAAACTAAAGGTGACTATAGGTAACACTTAGTGGGATAGGAAGGTTTAAAGGCACTAGAGACTTGTTTTCTTGCTGTTTGTCCTGGAGCAATTAAATGCATATTTTTTTTTTTTAATCTCCCTCTCCTCTCCCCTGGCAGAGTGAGAGCTGTGTTTTGAGATAGGATGCCCAGGCTCTTGGCTATGTAATATTGTCTTAGTTTTGAAGTTTTGTGCCAGAGACTTGAAGGTTGATCCACAGGCAAATCCTGTAGGGTACTGGAGAGAGATTATTTTTAGAAGATCTCTTTGCTGGTCAGCATTGGTCCATCCTGCAAAAGGATGAATACAAAATTCCTGAAGCTCTTGTATCTCTGCCAGTGAGCTCTGAAGTCTGGTTTGGAACTATACATCTGTAGACAAGCAGAAGTACATACCTCTCATTATTTCTGGATGGTCTTTTATTAGGTTTAAAGTTTTAATGAAGTTTCCTACATACTTACCAAGCAAAATGAGGCTACATGAAATATTTTTACACAGAACTGGAATGTAATAAAATTAACCAGTGAAGAGAATTTCATTCTGCGATAACCTGTAGTTTTTCAAGGTGTAGTTTTACAGATTCAAGTTGTTGGGACCCAAGCCTATAAATTTTTAGAACCTTCCAGCTGGTCATTTTCTGTTGAGGTGAAGCAGGTGTTATTTCTAGCACCAAGCACCCAGGTGTGGCAGCTGAGGTAATTCTGGAGCTCTTCCTTGTCTTCCCTGTGCTGCCTGGAAGCCTCCAGTGATTCCAGGTCAAACACTTGAGCTTTCTAGTCACTTAACTCATGTTTGTTCAGTGTTAGCTTAACACAGTACTTAGTCTGCAACTGCAGCCTGGTCTGTCTTTGTGTGAAAAGGTCATTTTCCATACTAGCTTTTACTGCGCTGTTTCAGTTTGGAAATCTTAAATGCCAGTAGTTCTGAGTAGTAAAATCAAGAAAATAGGGTGTTTTCCTTGTACACTAATCACTTTCAGTTCTTTGTAAGATAGTTGCTGGTAAAGAGTGCGATTCAGCTCGAGGCCACAATGTTGTCTCAGGTAATTTTAAGAGAAAAAGAACTTGTGAAAATATTACTAATAAAGGTCTGAGAAAATGAGACATTGTGAACTTGTTAGGGAGTTCCTAAAACTTGTCAGAGGGTTCTAAAACTTGTAGAGTATTGTTAAGCAATGTATTTGTATTTATGAATATGTGTTGGTAAGTGTACTAAATGTATAAATAAACATATTTTCTAAATAGCTTTGGTGTGGTTGTGAAGAGGCTTTTGTACTGTATACTGTCCTTTAAGGTGTATTAGTGCAATATTCATTATTTTAAATGTTCAATTTCACTTTAAAAGCTAATTAAAATGTGTGCTATATTTAAAGAAATCTATCTTCAGTACTTTTTCTAGGTGTCATTTACCAAAAAGTAACCTGGATTATTTTGATATTTTTTTTTTTTCATTCAAGTAGAAGATGTCATCTAAATGACTGTGTGTTGCTAACCTCACAGTTTATGATTTGCTTTGGTAAAAGAAGTCCAAGATCACCCAGTTAGTGATTAAATAAATGCACAAGCTTCATGTATGCAAGCATGGAAGGAATTTTTTTAAATAATCTTTTAATCTTTTACTCTGTTGCTATATATTTTTTTTTTTTTTAATGAAGTTATGAATTTCAGAAACTTTGCTATTACAGGCAGCATCGATTGCAGATGAATCTGCAGAATCAGAAGGGATAATTGATTCTCAAAAACGTAGGGAAATACTTTCAAGAAGGCCTTCATACCGGTAAGGACTTTTTATTTTGGTTTTTAATGGCAACTTACATATTACAGCAAAACTGTCTGATAAAAGCCTTATTTTTCTCATGGATATGGAATTTCAAATATATAAAATTATCTTTTTTTAGAAAAATTTTGAATGAACTATCATCAGATGCTCCTGCAATACCGAAGATTGAAGAAGAAAAGTCAGATGATGAAGGAGCGCCTTCTGGAATTCCTGCAATGGCCATGCCAGCTGGCCTGTATCATTCTAACACAGGGAAATACAGTATGTTTCCAAAGATACTATGTGATGTTGCAGAACATATGTAGGAACAACTTTGCTTCTAAGAGCTCCATAATGAAGTGCAGATGTTGGATTTTGGTGAAGAAGAATGAGAGCTTCTGTATTCCTAAATAATTTTAATTTTTGTATTTTTTCTAACATGGGTATTAGAAACTTCTAGTCTGTTTCTTGTTAAGTTTGTTGGTTGCTAGATTTTGTCGTTCTAGAACTCCTATGCATTAAAAATGTGGAGATGAGGCTCAGGTGAAATGAAAAATGTTGATGCTTTTATGTGAACATTCAGTGTTATAAATCATTGTGGTTTCCAGTGACTGTAATTTGCTTTGTATTAGTGCTATTCATTACATGAAATGACAATTAGTGAGTTAAACTATTTTGAAGTCTAAGGTTGGAGTATGAAATTATTTCTTAACTTTGAATTTTCTTTTTTAAAAGAGCTATGTCTCTTCCTCTCCAGCTGTCAAGTATGAACACTTTAACTGCAGAATTAACCTAAACTATGGTCTCCAACATTTAATACTTCATCCAAATGCAAGTTGAAAGTTAGATTCACAGTTCTGTTGTATAGATTTGTTGAGTTTTTTTAATTCTCATATTTATGTTAAAAACGTTGGATAACTCTCTCCACAGCTTCTTTGGGCTTCATCACGTATTATCCAAGGGATAACTTGCTAATACCTCTTTTTTTTCAATTATGAATTAGACAAAGCTTCATTCCTACAGGGTTTTTGTTGTTGTTTGGTTGAGTTGTTTTGGGGTTTTTTTTTGTGGGGGTTTTTTTGGTGTTTGTTTTTTTTTTTTTTTTTTTTTTTTTTTTTTGTTGGTCGGTTTGGTTATTTTGGGGTTTTTTTCCTGAAACAAGAGAACAGAGGAAGAGTGTTAAAACATTGCAGTAGTATATAAAAGAGGCTAGAATGGCTCATCATGCCTGCAATTCTTCAGTTATTTAATTCATGCAAGTAAAGTAATTATCAACTCTAAGCAAGCAGAATTTCCCTATCTACCTCTTCAGCATAGAAAGTAATTTTGCTTGGGTTCCTAAGCTGCTTTCCTTACCTTTTCTGTAACATATAGACCTAAACAGATGTCTGCTTCATGCTGTCCAGCATCTGAAGTGCTCTTTTCAGCATACTTGTGGTCATGCTAAATTACAGTTATCTGGTACAGAATGTGGCAGGTGTTCTTGACCAAATTAAATTATTTTCTTGAAGTTTTGAATTATATTTTTGGTTTGGCCTAAGTTTAGTTAAAAATATATTTGCAGTTTCAAGGCTTAAAAAGAAATGCTGTAGTGTCTGTATTGTGTTCTAGTGAGCCTTCAAACCTGAGGGATTTCTAAGAAATTAGAGTTTAGGGTTTTTAACTGTAGATTCCTCTAGGAAACAAGAGTTGTACTTACACTAGCAATGTCTTGCAGGAGGTGATTCTTAATTAAGGATGTTTTAATTTGAACATAACTATAAATCATAGTGACAGGGAAGTGTATAAAAGAATAATGAAATGTATAGGTTCTGCTTTTTTGTTCAATCAGACATTAACTTCTGAAAAATCAGAACATCACCAACAATGTGCTTAAATTAACAGAGTCCACAAAAAATTAATTGTCATTTATCTTAATTTAAACTTTGCTTTTGCATGAACCAAGCATAGATTTCTGGTTTATGCTGCTTTTCCTTGGGATAAGTTATAGACATAGCCTAAAACATGTGCTGTGTATTTAAGGTAATTTAACTTGTTAAATAGCTTCTCAGCCATAATGAGGCGTTGCTTCAGGATGCAGTGTCAGCTTTCATACACTTTCCTGATGCTGCCTCAAAACTTGAGAGCTCTGTCTTCATGGAAATGGTTTTTCTTAACCAATTTTTTTTCCTTTTTTTTTTTTTTTTTTAATTCAACTTTTGAGGTTAAAATCTCACACATCTTCAGTGAAATGCATGTGCTCTCTAATTCTGGTTAGGAAAAATTGTTTCCAAGTGGTAGCTAGGATGGTCTTCTCCTTGTACTGGAGGGGGTCTTAATTTGGAATTTACCAAAGAGAGCTTGACTGTTCACTTCTGGTCCTTACATGCATAAGGCACAGATATGCAGCATTCCTGAGCAGCTGTCCTGTAATCCTCAGGAACTGCTGTTCGCTAAAACTGGAAGCACTGTGTGGGGGTGCAGCATTGCCCATGTTGGTTTCAGTCTGGATATGATTCAAATGGTCACTACCTGCACCTGTGTTATCTTTATGTCTTCTGTCAATACCTCTTTACTTTTGCTTTTAATTATTGTATGAGTACTACTCTCGTCTTGACCAGCATTAGTTGCATGGGTTCTCTTGTACAGGCATCCAGCAGTTTATGCATTAAGCTTGTACAGTGTTGATGGCAATGAAGAATTGGAGAATTGGTCTTGCAGTGTCACTACAGCCATCTGTCCTGTGCCCTGGTTTAACTCGTACCGTATGCTACTCTATTTGCTCATTCCTTATTTTCTCTACTGTTCTCTCTGTTTCTGCATAGGAAAGGCAGTTTAGTTGAAAATATAATTTTGACTGTATGTTGGTGTTTGGATGTCTATTTTTGGAAGAAGTTGATAAGTAAATTTTTCTGAAAAACAAATACATTTTCTCTGTTAGCAGCAGTAATGGTTGTACTTTGCTTACTTTTTGCCAGCCAAAACAGTGTGTTGCCATGGTTTCCAAATATCTTTTTCCTCAGAACTTCTTGGCTTTAGCTTATGGAAGCAGACAGACTGACAGGCATGACCATCTAGATAAAATGTGTCTGTTACCTTCATTAACATCTGTGTTACGTTTCTCTGAGGGAAACAGGTAGTTTTGCATGAAGTGGTGTCTTGTGTTATGAGCCTTATAGCCTGATCTGACTAGAAACATATTGTTTGCTGTAGTTTAGTTCTGTCATGTTGGTTATTGAATACTGTATTAAAAAAAAAAAAAGAAAAAGAAAAACTAGTTTTGCCTCACCTGTGGTGGTGGTCTAACCATGCAAAATATGCTGGAGCCTGCATGCAGCACTTCCTACATTCCATATTCCCCATTATGAGGGTAGGACTGGAGGTCCTTGCTGAACTCTTTTCCAGTGTTGCAGATGGGGCTCTGTTCTTGCTCTCCACCATTAGAGGAATTCCCCATTTTCTCCAAAAAGAAGTTAATTTAGCTGCTGGGATTTGGCAATTTAGGTAGATTACTATGTTCTCAAAATACTAGCTGAGCTTCTAATAGTTAATATTGTCTAATTTAATAATAACAGTTTCCTAATCAACTGATAGTATCTCAAGTGCTCTTTGAAGTGTTACTATCTGATGTTTCACTTTCAAGATAACTTACTATTGTCAAGACAGATCATTTGAAATTAACTATCTTCAAAACTCACACAGGTGTGTAATGAATCATGTATTCAGATAAACAAAGCTGAACCTTCAAGAATATTATCCAATATTGCGAATCTGAAAGTAAAATCAGGAGCTGGCAATCCTGAATCTGTAATTACGTATGACTTTTGTACTATCTCAGACCGCTTTAAGTGCAATGACAATGATTGTAGTTCAAAAATACCTCTTTGGGGGAGAAAGGAGTTTGTTACTTCTTGAGAATTGGGTTCTTATCTAGAAGTTCTAGGAATATTTTAATTAACATAAGAGACATGGATTTGACAGGTGGACCACTTGGATAAGGAATTGGCTGGATGGTCGCACTCAAAGAGTTGCGCTTAACGGCTAGATGTCTAGGTGGAGACCAGTGATGAGTGGTATTCCTCAGAGGTCTGTACTGGGACCAGTATTATTTAACATCTTTGCTGGGGACATGTGCAGGGATTGAGTGCACCCTCAGCAGGTTTTCTGGTGACACCAAGATCTTTGTTGCAGTTGCCATGCTGGAGGGAAGGGATGCCATACAGAGGTACCTTGAGCGGTGGGTCTGTGCAAACCTTATGAAGTTCAGCAAGGCCATATGCAAGGTCCTGCACCTGGGTCAGGGCAATCCCAAACATGGATACAGGCTGGGTGATAAGAGGATTGAGAGCAGCCCTAAGGAGAAGGACTTGATGGTACTAGTGGATAAAAAACTAAATATGAGCTGGCAATATGTGCTTGAAGCCCAAACAAACCAGTTGCATCCTGGGCTGCATCAAAAGAAGTGTGACCAGCAGGTCAAAGGAGGTGATTCTCCCCCTCTACTCGGCTCTCAAGTGACCCCACCTGGAGTACTGCATTCAGCTCTGGGGCCCCCACTGTAAAAACAGACATGAACCTGCATGATTGGATCTGAAGGAGGGCCATGATCAGAGGCTTGGAACATCTCCCTTATGAGCCTTATCAGGCTGAGAGAGTTGGTGTTTTTTAGCTTGGAGAAGGCTTCGGGGAGACCTTCTAGCATTCTTCCAGTACTTAAAGGGAGCATACAAGAAAGATGGGGAGGGACTCTTTTATCAGGGAGTGTAGTGATAGCATGAGGGATAATGGCTTTAAGTTGAAAAAGGGTAGATTTAGATTAGATATGAGGAAGAAATACTTTATTGTGACAGTGGTGAGGCACTAGAACAGTTTGCCCAGAGAAGCTGTAGCTGCCCCATCCCTGGCAGTGTTCAAGGCCAGGTTGGATGGGGCTTTGAGCAACCTGGTCTAGTGGAAGGTGTCCCTGCCAATGGCAAGAGGGTTTAAACTAGATGATCTTAAGGTTCCTTCCAACCCAAAACATGCTATGATATTTTTGCTATTAACAAGGACAATGATAACTTCAATTGTATATACAATTAATAACCTCTGTAGGGAATTCAATTTTTGTCTTAAATAATTACAGTGAGCAACAAAGTATGATTTTTTTTTTTTTTTTTTTTTTTAATGGGGAAGTATATTTGTATCTTTCATATTGCTGATTATATGGGGAGAAAATCACGAACTTTGTTCTGTTTCTCTTTTTATGTAAGTATTGGACTCTGCAGCTTGGAAAAACATTGTTGGGCTAGAGTTTCTCTTGCATTAAGTAAAGGATTGTGAAGCTCTTTCTCTGTCTAGATGCTCTTCCTTTGACCTAGGTTTTGTTTTGTGGGTGTTGATAAACATAGTTGGGTTTTTTCTTTTTACTTTTTTAGTTTAGTGTTTGTATGCCTATAAGGTACTATTTTTATTTTTTCTTGTATTAAAACTGTTTTAAGAGAGTTAATATTTCTGAAAGCATAGAGATAAAATGTGTGGAATACTGCTTTTTCTGTTACACACATGGCATGTACTACACGACAGGCTTTCTATTTATGGAAATCAGTATTAACACTATGCAAGCTGTATTGTGCAATTGATCTTTTAAGCAAGGAGAGGACCAGGTGTTCTGTCAGACAGTGTTTATTTCAAAAAGGGAGAGTCTTATATCTCTTTCTATTGCCTAACTTTTCTTTTTCTTTTTGTCTTTAGTTACTATAACTCAAGGTGGTGCAATCCAGATTTCTAATCCATCCTCTGATGGTGTCCATGGACTACAGACATTAGGAATGACAAATTCAGGAGCTCCTCAGCCAGATGCTACCATTGTGCAATATGCAGGACAATCGCCTCATAGCACACAACAGTATTTTGTTCCTGGAAGCCAAGTTGTTGTTCAAGGTATGTTTCATTAGGCTATTGCATTTTAATTTTTTCATACAAAACAATGTTTCTTAAAAGGCTTTTTATTTTGTGTTGACATTATACCTGTGTAAGAAAGTGAAAGGCAGTCTTAGGAGGAGATTTGATTTCTCTGTTCAGTAAAGCAGCTACTTCTTTTGATTAAAAAAGTTATGAGGAGGAAATAACAGTATAAAATAACTTTCTGCTTTGAGTTCTCCTGTCCAGACTTGGAGAGATATGTTTAATTGCAGTAAAGACACTGTTACAGATTGAAAGGAGATGCTGAGGGTGCATCTTATTTGATATATGAAACTAATTTGGGTTTTTTTTTTCAGCATTTAATCAATCTGAAGTTCTGAAGTTCTTTGGATATGTTTAAGGTAGAATTTCCTTGCAGTTTATGACTCTTGTAGTTACCAGAAAGGCGATCTTTTACTGAAGCTAGTTTTCTCACAGCAGAACACTTTGTAGGTCCTATAACATGCACATATGCAAAATGAACCGTGAATAGTGAATTCTAGAACCTTACTGGTCCCAACCTTTTGGAAATGCTGAGAGAGATTGAGAACCAAAGATATCTTGGATTCTTACCAATACCAGGGCAATTAGGGTTGGTGTTTGGGTTATGGTGAGGAAAACCTTTGAAAATGGGGAAGAGATTTCTGTACAGAGACACTAAATGGATGGCTTCCATTGGACTGTGGGTGGGGCAGAATGAGCAGCTGTTCAGTTGTTTCCTAAAATCTCCCCAGTCTGTGAAGAAGCACAAAACTTAGGGATTTTATCTGGCAGCATGTCAGTTCTTGGGAGTTTCATTTATGGGACTCGTCTTCCTTTACGGACTGTTGCAGGGTTGTCCTTAGACAGGGCTGTCCTCTAACCTCCCTATTAATTCTCAGTGATGGGCTCAACTACTTGATGGCATAGCCCATTAAGTGATGAAAACTTGCAAAATGGATTCAGAAACGGTTACTGAATAGCTGCTATATCCTCTTTCTTGGAAGCCTTTAGATGCTTTTAACTAAATTGATATGTTCACTGTCCATGCTCAGAGAAGTTGACATGCTGGAATTCTCTGTTCCTTTGGCCCAAGTGAAGTCTAGTGCTTTAGTGATACTTACAGCTATTGACACAGAAGAAAAATGGTGTATAACATATAAAGGGAAAAATACAAAGGGAATTGTAAGTGAGCATGAACTCAGGGATGATGAGAAGGTAAAAGGTTTCAACTTAGTATATACACTGTTGATACTAGAAAATCTTTTAGAAAAGTATCTTTAATTAAAGAAGTACATAAAAAGAGTATGAAAGCACGTGAGGATGTTTATGGTAATACAGATTTCTTTATGATAATAATTGCGTGTCGTCAGCAAACCTGAGTTATTTAGGATGGAGTGAGACAATGGAATTAGTTTGGTATATGAGTCTAATATGTCCTTATCTTGCCCATGCTAGAAAGTCTGTAGTCTGTTTGTCATTTATGTACAATTTGGAGTTGACTGGTCACCTGATACTTTGGTATTAGGTGATTATAATGGGAAAAGATTATAATAGGAAAGCAACATTCTGCTTGGTAATCTTCCCACTTATATGTATATTGTTATAGTGATTCTGGATGTATAAATTTTAATTGCCATGGAAGTAAAACTCTAAACAAATCAAAGCCAAACAACCAAGATAAACAAACTGCCCTAAAAACCCAAACAACAACAAAAAACCCAAACAAAACCAACAATAACAAAGCCACACAAAATGCCTCAAACAGCCCCTCCCAAAATCCTAGGCAAACCCCCCGAATATTCTAGGGCAGAAAAGATCTGTTTCAGATAATGCATATATTTATATTTTTTTCTGATGTATTTATTGATGAATCTCATGTAATAATGTGTAATAATCACATAAACCCTGTGCTTGATGTTTTTTTTATAGCCTCTGATTGGGAAAAAGAATTAGTATAAAAGCACTAAAGGTGTTGATCCACCGAGTGATACCCCATTTGCTCCAAGTTTACATTTGCAGGCAACATCAGAGGCAGTTCCGATGTCCTGACAGTTCCCTATTACAGTTTAAGGTTTTGGGTTTGGTTGTTGTTTTTTCTTTCTGAAACAAGAGAGTTTAATTATTATTGAGAATGTGCGTAAAAAAGTTGTATCAGAAATCACTCTGTTGGGATTTATGTGTGTTTTCATAATGTGGTCAGCAGTATGAACAGTGGTATTTCACATCTGAGGCTTTTATTTCTTGCATGCTTCAGTTCTGATCTTCTATTTATCTGATCCTGAAGTGGTCCTGTAATCACAGGGCACTCCTTTTTTGCACTGATGCTTCCATTATTGCTGTCCTTGGCATAGGTTCACAGCTGATGAATTACCACTCTGCATTTATTTCAGACAAAGGCCTTAGAAGTTTGCTATGCCCTACATACAGACTGGTGCCTGGACTGTTGGTCTGAAACTAATTTCATTTGAATTGGTGTAAATAAAGAGTAACTCTGTTAGAGCTGAGTTTTTGGTTTTGTATTTTTATTAATTAAAAAATACCTAAGTCAACCAGATCTCCTGGACTTCATCTGAAAAGGAGGGAATAGGGGTAGCCCTTACCCAGAATTACTGTTACAGCATCTGGAATCACTAGCTTTAGGTTGACTTTGGAGCTTTTTTTTTTTTTTTCCCAATCTTTTCTGAAGCTTTTAACTTAAATGAGTGGGTTGTGGGTTCTTCCTCTCTCCCCAAAGCAAGGAGTTTTAGCCTTTCATTTAGCTATTGTTACATCTTATTAAGCTTTCCTGTCTTGCATGTCTCTCTGACAGAGGTCTCTGCCTTTTAGTAGAACTGCTTCAATCAAAATAATTGCATGTCTTTTTAAAATTTCCCTGTTTTCTATCTGATCATGACTTTAATTTGGATTAATTTGTGAGTGCTAGAGCCATGTTTTAACTTCTGTCAGTCAGTGCTGTGAATTTTCAGGTCTTGCTTTATAGGCAGCTTTGTGGTAAGTGCTTTCTCTAGCTTTATGAATAATTCAGAAAAAAAAGAACAAAGCTAGGCTTATAGAAATATGGAAGAAGGGGAAAAAAAAAAAGGAAAGGCTTACTGGAAAAGGAGTTCTTTGGGCTGTAGTTTCAGTGAGCTGTTCCAGTGACAGAGAGTATTAATGACAGTGGTAAGCAAGTGAGGTCACTGTGATGTCAGTGCTCTTGCTTGTAATCCTGCACATGCTTGCTAGTTTGGAACACTTCATGCTGAGCTCTGGTAGAGGAACGGGAGAATCGTGTGTGCAGACGCTGAGCATGGCTGTAACAGGAGATGAAACAGGTAAAAATCTTGTTAGTCTTTTCCATTATGTTTTTGGCTGTCTAAGCAGTGCTTAGTTGGTATTTGTGACATTTTTCTTTTGAACCTGTTGCTGTAACTCTTTCATCTTTCAAACAGTGCCAATAGCTTCTCATAATATCTAGTTAGTACAGGATTTCAGGGCAATTTAAACAGTTTTGTTTGAGGGGGGGTGAAAATCACTGTTAGTGCATAAGTTCTTGCACAGATTGATTCAGACGGCTAATCTTTACTATTTGATGCAGGATTTTGCTGAGAAATCCACCACTCTTAAATTCATCTTATTGTGGAGATGGTCATATATGTTACTATGTTTATAATTGGGTTTTATTTTGTAAAAATGACAGTGCTTTTTTGTTTAGCAATAAACTCTAAAACCTATTTCAGCTCTAAAATCTTAAGCAGAGCTGAGAGAGAAAAAGTCTGCAGTTTCGGTACTGTAAATAAACCCTGTGCTTTCATTATTAGAGAAAATGCTGAATGCAAATGAATTTGAGAGTGATAAATTTTAAGTATTGTAGCGCCTGCTTGTTTTCTCCTCCGCTGTTAAAATGGTCTGTTCCTCAGCTAATTGAGTTCAAAAGGCTGACGTCATTAGATTTCCTGGAATCGTGTTGCAGTAGGGAACTGGAAAAGTTAAACTCCAAACAAGATACACATTGACGTCAGCTCCAAGTCACGCTGCGATTTAGTCAGTTCCTTTCTGCTTCGTCAGTTGCCTCCGGCAGATCTGTAATGTTAACCGGTTCGCAGCCGGGACCTACGTGCTGCTGCTCATTGCTGCTACCTACTGTTTCATTAATCCAAGATAAGTATCTTCTCTAAGTCGACGTTTTGTTTTTTTATGCTCAAAGGGGTAGTGATTCATGCCTTGTTTAGCCAGTTTAGTGGTGAAGTTGAAAACCCTTTGATAATTTAGTTCCATCATGACTTGCAGAAGAATAGACGCATTAATACATAGCATGCATTGGGCTTTTTTTCTCCTGGATAGTCACTGAAAGAACTCAAGTGCTGGGATGCTCTCTAGTGTTCAGCAAGTTACTTTTTTTAAGGATCTGCTGATACAAGGTAGTTGATCTTTAAAAAAAAAAAATATTTTATTTTTTGTTAATTTCTCAGAGCTGTATTTACACATTCTTTCAGATGAGGATTGGTTTTTTGTTTGTTTGTTTGGCTTCCTGTTAATAATTTCCTTTATGTAAGTCTCAACTCAAAGCTTCAGGTTTTCGCTGACTTCCTACTCCCTTGCAATTTTAAGGAGGGGAAAAAAGATAAAAATTATCTGGAGCAATCTGTTAGGGAATACACCTTCTCCAGGTTTGTTGCTTTGCTAACAGTCTCAGTCCCATGTATGGAATATCAGGAATTACTTTAAATCTCCATGGATCATCATTGGAAACAGTCACAGAGGTTTGTCAGTCTGGATCAGGGGGTGTGGGATTTTTGTCTCAAGTGCTGAAGTGGAAGGTACCCTTCTCTGTAATATGCAGATACATTACTAGACATAAGCCATAATTTTATCTTTTTTTTTTTTTTTTTTTTTTTTCCCCCCAAGGGTATGTTACACCACTACCACCACATACCCCTCATCTCCTGCTTAAAGCCTGTTCCAACTTTCCCAATGACTTATTTGGAGGAAACAGTATTTTATTGTAACTTCTGGAGATATTATACAGAAAAATTTGCAGACTTTGAAATAATTGATTTGCAATAATGTCTGGGTTTACAAGGTCTGTACGGCAAAAAGGTTATTTATCTCTGTTACCACATTGTTAGATTCATAAATGAGTCAACTGTTAGGTAGGCACAGACACGACTGGAACCTGCTCAAACTGTTCATGCAATATGTTGCTTACTGGTGTTTGCTGATCCCAGCTGAGATAGGAACTCACTTTTGTTAAGTCTTGTTGCAGGTACATGATCACAGAGAGTCCTCTCAGGACTGAGTGTAACAGCAGCAATAAGTCCTATTAGCTAATATCTGACTGTAAATCAAAGACAAAAAAGTGGTTGGACTTGCCAGGCTGAGGTGACCTAGGTCATGGGCCTTTCCCCATGACTTGATCTACAAAATGCTTCACCTGGATTTCTAATTCATTGTAGGTAGTGCAAACCAAGATAACAGCTCCTTTTTTTTTTTTACCTGGGCATGATAGAAAAAGGTAGTTCTTAGCGTAGACTCTATAAAATGTATGTAATACAACCAGCATAAAGGTGAGCCTGTAGGGTTTATAAATTTCTGTAATAAAATTCCATAGTGCTAAGAGATGTGGAGAACTTAAAGAAAGGGTTAATTAATTTTCTTCTAGATGTACAAGGCCACCAAACCCTGTGTTCAGAGTGGCTGCCTGTTTAGTGCTCACAGGGCTGTCCTGGGCTGATTTCTCTCTCTCTCCCCCATCCCCAGGGGATTATCTGTAACCCAGGCCAGTTCACTGGTCCAGTTCATCTTGTAATTCCACAAACACTTTTACCATCAGGATAGAGAGAGGGGGAAGGTGTAAAGTGTTTAAACTGATAAGGATTTCAGGACACACCTATAGAATTGTAGTCTAAACACAGCTTGATCCTATTTTTTGTACTTAATTAGTAAAGCACTTTCATTAACTTAATAAGAATGATAGTGATTTTTTATTTGGTTTAGGTTTCTTCCGCTCCCCGTAGTTGACTAATGTGTCTTTACTGTTGTACCTGTCAGTTTCCCCAAGGTGTTTTTGTCTACATTTTTTTTCCAAGTTGTCCCGGTTTTGGCTGGGGTAGAGTGAATTTTCTTCATAGCAGGTGATACAGTGCTGTGTTTTGGATTTAGGATGAGAATAATGTTGATAACACACTGATGTTTTAGGTGGCGCTGAGCCACGCTTACACTAAGTCAAGGACTTTTCAGCTTCCAATGCTGCCCTGCCAGTGAGGAGGCTGTGGGGGGCACAAGAAGCTGGGAGAGGACACAGCTGGGACAGCTGATCCCAACTGGCCAAAGGAATGCTCCATACCATGTGGCATCATGCTCGTGTATAAACTGTGGGGAAAGCTAGCCAGGGGCTGCTGCTCAGGAACTGGCTGGGTATCGGTCAGTTGGTGGTGAGCAATTGTTACTCATTTGCCTCGCTTGTTTGCCTTGTGTTTTCTTTCTTTTTGTTATCTTCCTTTTCATTACGATTCTTTTGCTTCTTATCATTATTCTTCTTATTATATTTCAATTATTAGACTGTTTTCATCTCAACCCACAAATTTTCTTACTTTTACCCTTCTGGTTCTATCTCTCATCCCCTGGGAAGGAGGGGAGGTAAGCAGGTGGCTGTGTGGCGCTTAGTTGCAGGCTGGTGTAAAACCATGACACCAATTTTTCCATTATTTGAATATTACTTTAAAGAATTAAAGTATAAATTAATTATAAAAGCCTCTGAAATTTAATGTTTTATGTTTAATTGCTTTAATGACAAAATTTGGAGTTTGATGTGTGATAATATATATTTATGGAAAGGAATAGGTAAATACTTGCTTATAATTTGAAGAGAGATACTTTTTTTTTTTTTTCTTCCCCTCTTCCTGTGTCAGACAAGACGCTGTATTTAGGGCTTTTAACAGTATTCTGAAGTTGGGGTACATCATGTAGGAATAAAGTACCTCAGAAATACAGAAATGAGGGAGACTATGAGGAAGGTATTGGTTTGAAATAACATGTCAGATTTCAGGTCTGTGGCTTGGGGAGGGCTCAAAAGTTGTAGTAGGTTCAGGAGCTGAATATGAACTTTTGTGCTCTGGTTTACTGTGTAACTATACCCCTTTCTGTTAAACAGCCACTACTTTCTCTTGCCTGCTAATTCTTCAGCATCATATTTGTGGTCCTTTTACTTAAGGAACATACCCCTGTTCACTGTGAGCACTTGTCTGTTCGCTTTCATTCTGGCAACAGCATCTCTCATTGGTTTTCCAAGGGTTGCCAAGCTGCTGCTCTAAAGGGAGGAAAGGCAGTAAGGCTGGTACTGTTGCTATCACAGGGAAAGAGGAGAAAGTTGACTTCTGAAGCATATAAACTTCAGTGGCTGCAACAGCAGGACCATCTTTTTGTGAGATTGTGCAAACAGGAAATAAGTGTGGATGCTCTGTTGGTGTTTTTCAAACAGCTTTCCCTATGTTGTCTGAAAAGAGCCATGTGGAAGCTTTCACAGGCTTCAGTCTGGCTGGCTAGTGGGACCACGTGCTAGAGCAATTTAGATAACTTATTTTACAGCGTGGAAATAAATGCTAGAAATATAACCAATGTGGTTGTGACATGACAGGCCTATGAAATGTTTTATGTAGCAGGGATCCTGGGTTACTCCCCAGCAGAGATCTGTTATTCTCAGACTTTTCCATAGTTCGTTTTTGTTTTGGTTTGTTTTTTTTCCCATGAATTTTAAGATATGATTCTTTTATACAGCTGCCACTGGAGACATGCCAGCTTACCAGATTCGAACTCCCACTACTACCTTACCTCAGGGAGTGGTAATGGCAGCCTCACCAGGGACTTTGCATAGCCCTCAGCAACTGGCAGAAGAGGCAACTCGCAAGAGAGAGCTGAGACTTATGAAAAATAGGTAAGACTATATCACAATTAATAGTCAGTGTTGAAAAACAAACAAACCCAACCCCAAAACGTTTGAATGAAGCTTTCTTCTTAAGGTCGTGAGCACTGCCTGTGAGTGCTGAAGGGAAGGCAAGAAATTGTCAGTCATCCCACGTCCTTATAGCATTGTGTATTGGCTGTTAACTCTGGAAAACTGGAGTTGACCTTATTACCATGGATTTTTAGTTTGAAAATATTATGGAAATTCAGAAATCAGTATTAGTGTTGTCCCTTTCTGGTTATTTCTGTGATCATCTGGAGGTGTACTTAGTGTTGAATCCCCCCTTGCCCCACCAACAGTAAAATGACCACTATGGGTTTGTTCATCTTGAAACATCCCAGCAAAGAACTGGTTAGGAAAATATCTGAGGATCTCATTAGCAGCTGTCCATTAATGATGCTCTGAAGAGGACTTATTCTAGGGTGGAATGATAATTATAGGCTTTCCTAAATAATTGGCTACTGGGATAAGTTACTGTGCAGTGCCCCTGTCATTTCATGAGGCGTTTTGTGTGAGGTGGCTGTATTTTTTTTTTAATTAGTTGGCATGGGCTTGACTGTGTGCTGTAACTGCCAGTCTTTCTCTGTGCATTCTTCTTGCTGTTCTTAGGGGACTCTCCTTTTTTTAAATGCCTGGCTACTGCAATCAGTGGTAGTTAGATTAATGGAAGAAATAGTCTGCTATGCAGATCTCTAATGCATTGAATAGCCACTTGCTTTATGATTAAATTAATGGTATTGCTTTGCTCTCATGCCTGTCCTTTATTTTAAATTACTCGTGATGATCGCTGCATTGTTGTGCTTCCTCTTGTTTCTTCTCTCTTCAGTTTTAATAATAGCATCTACACTCTCTCGTAAAACTTGCTGGGAAGTTACTCTCACAGCTTGACACTTTATCGTGTTCCAGGATCTTAAAAGACTGAATTCCCAGTACTTCTAAAATTTATTCTGGAATTGAATGCCTGTTCAGTCACATGCTTCTGAAAATACTACCCAAAGTGTTTAGCTTCAATATAAGAGAATTCTGAGCAGAGCTATGAGAATGGCTCCATGCTACCATTTGCCAGCAGCAAAAACAAAAACCCAGATGCATGTGGTTGAAGTGTGCCCAGGTGGACAGCTCTAAAATGCCAGTAGATTGTGTTTGTTTGGACTTAAATTTTGCTGTAGATTGTTACATTAAGGTAAAGAAATAACAATAGGTTGTAAGCTTGGCATGTAGCTTTTTGTCTGAAGAGAGTAGTGTTATGCTTGTATTTTCTCAAAGTAAATTCTTTGGTTTAATTTTAAGATTTTGATTGCAGAAGGTAATACTGATAAACAGACAAAATGGAATGCGACTGGAAGAAGAAATGCTGCTTCTTTACTCACTGTTTTTCTTAGTTCCTCTGTGTATCAGTTCCATCTTTGTATTAGTTGATGATAAATTTGTTTCAAGTTCTAGTTCTTTTGAATTGTATTTTAACTGTTACTGCTTATGGCTTTTACCTGCTGTTCTGTTTGTGCAATCCAGCAGTTGGTGGTGGTGGTGTTTGTTTTTGTTGTTGTGGAACAGCAGGGGTTGCAGGTAATTTCATTTATCCAGTCTTTGCCATATTGTGGCTGTTCCTGTAGTCATTTGCCTTGTATTGGTTCCAGGGAAGCTGCCAGAGAATGTCGCAGAAAGAAGAAAGAATATGTCAAATGTCTTGAAAATCGTGTGGCTGTGCTTGAAAACCAAAACAAGACTCTCATTGAGGAACTCAAGGCCCTCAAAGATCTTTATTGTCATAAAGCAGAATAACTGTCTTTCATTTGGACCTCGTTTATTATGAACTTAAATCAAGGCATGAGAGGAAGCAATTCTACAGATTGCCATATGAACTTGAGAAAGAGACACTTGAGGCCCTTGTGGAACCCAGTTTTGCTTAGTGTTTTCAGACTGATTTGGGAGATATTCCAAAATTTGGAATTCTGTCATAGTCTCCATACTCTGCTGAGCTTTCTAATGGCATGCAAATGGCTTTTTTGTTTGCACTTTTTACTTCTGCTTTTTGCAGGGAAGCTGCTAAAGAATGTCGACGTCGGAAGAAAGAATACATAAAATGTCTGGAGAGTCGTGTTGCAGTGCTAGAAGTTCAGAACAAGAAACTTATAGAGGAGCTTGAAACCCTAAAAGACATTTGCTCTTCCAAAACAGATTAGTAAAAATATTTATTATACTGTGAACTGACTAAAACATGACCAGTTGCTTTATAAGACAATACATAGCCAACATGAATTAAGGCTTTCTTTTTGTGTCATTTATATTATATTCCAACTCCTAACATTCCTGAATGCTTTCCTGCTTTTTGTCAATTCATAGCTCTAATTTCAGGTCTCACATGCTCCTCCTTTCCATCTCCCAAGGAGCCAAATGTTAAAGAAATGCAACAAAGTAAAAAAGCGCATAATTTTTAAGAGCTGTTTCTTTGCCATATATTTAACATACTACTTTTTATGTGTTAACCGAGTGTCCTGCACATAGAAAATATTTTACAATTATTTTAGATGATTTGTGAAGATGATGCATCCAGTAATACAAAGAAAATCAAACAACCCACGGTATCTCAGGAAAGAGTTTATAAAAGAATGTTATGATTACATATATGTACTAGCATACTAGTCTACAGATGATTTTATGGCATATTTTTATATTAGTTGCTTTGTGGAAAAAGTATTGTATTGCTGTCACTGAGTGCCATGGTTAAAGATAGTTTTTAATAGAACCATGTTGTTTAACCTGTGTAGTGTCTGATTTCCTTTAAACACCTGGTTATTGGAGATACTTTAAAACCCACGAGTATCTGGAAGAGGACAAAAGAGTACACCTGATCTTGTGACATGATGTAAAGTATATTGTAAATACCTGAAAGAAGATGTCTGTTGTAGGGCTGCTGTTTACTTAATTTTTTTCTAGTAGTAGGCTATTTGATTTGTTAGAGATCTGTATATCAAAGTTCAATATTGAATCCTAAATACTTCATGTTCTAGATTCTGGCCAGTTGTAGACAGTTGCCTATAGCGAAGGCTGATGATATAGTTCTTTTTATGCTTTCTGCAAAATACTGAGAAGGAAGTGAAGATGACTTAAAGAGGGCGGCTTTCTAATAAACAGTAACTATCTGCTGATTCATGAGGTTCTGGAATAGCCTGTAGGTGAGAGATGAAGATCTTTAAAATAAACCCTTGCTTAAACCAAATTACAGTTCTGGTGAATGAAGTACATGCCAACTTTCCATTGTGCTTTGGAAGAAAATAGTGCTTATGCAGAATTGCTTCTGGGTATTTCTTTAATTCAGGAATGATCTAATTGTTTGTTGGCCAGTACAGTCTATGAGCAGAGTATTTGGGAGCTTTGCTGGAACTTAGCAGCATCGTTGCCTTTACTGATGTGGCAGGAAGAAAGACTTAGTTCCTACTTAATTTGCTTTTCGAGGGGCAAGTGTGTGTATGGAGTGGGGAGAGGGATGGGATCATACCATCACTGAAGTCACTGAGACTTCTTCCCTTAATTTAAACTGAATTCACATTTAACCCACTCTTTACTCTGACACTGGTGGGGTGTGTGTGTATGTGCGTATCTATCTTATCTATCTATATAATATTTTTTTTTTAATATTATTTGATCTCTTTGTTTGTTTTGCTTTCCCAAATTACTTGAAGTACTTGGAATAACTTTCTTGAATCTTTTTGAAAATCCCACTAGGTATCTACATCAGACCATTTGCAAGAAGAGGTGTTATCTCTCACTTCCCACAGCCCCATCAGTTGATTTAAAAGGAAACGGGCTGCCTTTTGGGCCCACAGGCTCTGCTGCAGGTCTGGAACAAAAGTAAAGTCAACTTTGAAGTATTTGCGTCACTGAAAATACATCTTAAGTGCTAAAGTCAGCAGAAGTCAAAGTTTCTGTTAAAATTGGATGAGTAGTCTGCAGGTCCATGTTGCAGCCACTAGACAGCAACAAGTGTCCAGCAAATTGTTTGTTGTGGCTGTGTCACCAGAATCTGTTTTTTTTGTTACAGGTAGGCATTGCTCCTGACTCTCAAGGGATTTGGAAACTTAAGAGGAAGAAACTTGGGCACGTAGTAGATGTATCCACAGTAAAAGCTTTTCTTTATCTTCCCAATAGTATCTGGTACTAACTGTAGTTGGAAATTTTATAGGAGAAATCCTTGTCTATTCCACATCTGCGTAGTCAACAGTCTTTCCTTTGCTAATACTTTTAAAGCATTTGATTAATGTTTATTTTTTATTTAAATAATTACTTGAGTGTGGGTGGTGCTTTATTAATAATGGGAGCTAAGTGCTCTTGGTGTGGGTTTGGTCATTCTGGAAAACTCCCATTTGATCTATCTACACCAGGGAAAAGTATCCTACTTCAGAAAAGTCAACTGCATAGAACCTGGCTCGTTCAGACTGAGACTAGGGAAAAAAAATAAAGTTTATGGTGCATGTAATTATTTCATGCTCAGTAATTCAGTTTGGTATAGTATTAATTTGACAGAATTAGCAACACACATTTCTGTATTTTAAAGTGAGAATGAGTTTGTTGGTGAATGAGAACATTTAAGATTAAAGTCAGTAAATTAGAACCAAGATGTGTTTTGTGAAGGAAATAACTTACTTGAAAATGAGCAAAGGCAGGTCTGCACATATACCAAGAACCTGTTGTCAAATTGCTACTGCAGAAATGACTACTTAAAACAATAAATCTAGTAGTGAATTGGTTTGACGGATGTACATTGAAAGCTTTGTGAGAGAATTCCCTGAGAGTAAACAAAGATTTGAAGGAAAAGTCAGTGTACTAGTGGGGTCTGTCAGAGAAATAATACCAAAATACTTCAGTAAGATGGGACTGCAGGAGCCTGGGTCTCTGTATATCAATATATCATTAAAGCAATAGATAGGATGTATGCTAGGATACACAAATTCAGATTATAAAGGAAAATAAATCATACTAAGTCTTCCTTCAGCTTACGTTTCCTCTTTAAAGGGTCAGGATAGTCGTCAAATTTTAGATTGGTATGGGACTCATTTTATTCAACATCAGTTTCATGTTTCTGAAGGTATAGCAGCACTGGAATCCAGAGTAGATGCATATACGCTATGAATGAGAAGAGAATTTTTCTTTTGACTTGCTGTCCTCCAAGCTTGCATTTGTGCATGTAAGTACTGTGCTTCATAGTGCTCCTCTCTGAGGGCAGAAAAGGTGAAATTTTTGCTTCTTCCTCTTCATGAAAGAAACTGAAGTTTGATTGGGGTCTGAGTCTTTAACTGCTCAAGTTCTTGGGAGGTGACTGTAACACATTTTTTGAGCTGTGCTGCCTAACAGTCTGGGCAAAACTGCTTATGTTTGTATAATGGCACCCACTTTCTGGATACCAGGCCTAGAAATGGTCAGTTTATGATGACTGCATAGAACTTCTTAAGGTAAATCTTAATCAGTCACTGTTCTTTTTACTGAGGATATGTTTTGATGGGAGAAACGGCTTTCTGCATTTTATCGGTCTCTTTGCTTTCTGACCAGTTTCGGTTTATCAAAAGGCCAAAAAAATCTTGTTGCAGAGAATTACCAAATGGATCAGACACTGAGCTCAAAGTATTTTATTCAGTGATAACAGCTGGAAAAGCTGTCCCTTTGACTTTATTCATGTCTCATTCTTTGTGATAGAGGTATGATAAACACCTCCTTCTTCCTGTAAGTATTACCACCTAAAATCATACAGTGCAAGCATGCAAACTGTTATTTTTTTTGTGAAAGGTTTGTGATGTGCCTATCACATACCCAAGGAAACACAGTATGAGTGGCTGTTGTGGTTCATGTGTGTACTGGGACTTGCCTTCTGTCATTTTACTACTTCAGTTCCCAGCTGAAACCAGGCTTTGGGTTCAGTATTCTTTCCAAAGAACTTCTCAGCCACAAGATCAAAACCTGCCTTCTGCCTTATTGCACGTGTGTGGTGTTTTAATGCCTTTTTCCACATTTTGATGCTGTATCTACTCTGAGAGGTTGCCAAGAATCTGAAAACAGCAACTGAAGAGGTGTTCAGTCTTAAATATCTTACTCAATTACAGTCTTATTTGACAAGCCTGGGAAGCACCTACTTCTCCATTGAAAACATACCTCTGAGCTCTGGATACCAACATAATTTCCAGAGGAATCCGATTCCAGTTCAGATTTGTGAAGCAGAGTGCCTAGTAGGGTGCAGGAGAAAGGCCTTTTGAACATGTTATTATTCTTAGTACAGAAACATTAAATGAATCTGAGTTTGTTTATTATGAAAGAATTTGAGCGCTGCCCAAGCTTTCATTTATCAGAGCCAGGAATTTGTTTTTTTTTCAGTACCAGGAAAAAAAAGACTGAAATTCTTGTGATCTTCGTTCTGTAAGAAAACTGCATCCGTTTGGTACAAAACTCTTCTCTCTTGCTGAAGCCATGCAGCTGTTTGCAGATTTCTTTGCAACAGATAGCTGGAGAATCTGCTTTGACTTTACAGGAAGCTGTATCCAAGACTGCATGGATGCTGTTTTATTTTTCAAATAGGATTTCACATAGCTCAGGGGAAATGGTCTCTTGAAAAATGTCTTCGGCGTCCTAGAGTTGTGGGTGATGAAGAATGTAATAGTCAGCTTCCTCTTAAGGTACAGCTTTGAGTCATAGCTGTTTTCTTCCCCATCTAACTGGAGTGGGGAGCAGAAATATTAAAGAGAAATCTCTAGGTTATTTGTGCAGAGCTGTTTCTTGACTGTGTTAAACAGCCTTAGCTGTTGTGACCTGGAAAAAAAGGGATTAAAATAAGTATATAGTGTGAGTAGGTGTGGGTTTGGGTTCTTTGGGTATTTTTTTTTTGTTTGGTTTTGTTGTTGGGTTTTTTTGGGGAGTGGGAGGTGTGATTGTCACTTCCCATGGATTTTTCTGTTTGCAAGAATAACTGTAGAATTTTCTGCCGGCACTGATACAGTCCTAAGGAATGCAGGCTCTGTTGTCTCTCACTTGGTTCTCCAGGGTTTTCCTTTCCTTATCAAATGTAATTGTTTATCTGGTACCATTATCCTGTTGACATCAGTGTAACAGCTAAATCCATTGTGATCTTTTTCTGAATCAAGTATCACTTCAAAGAAAACAAAGGGGTCTCTGCTCAGCTTCTGATTTGGATTGACTCATTTTGCCCACTTCTGTTTAAAATCCACTTGGTGTTCATGCATGTGGGGGTGTACATGACAGGAATGTATTGAATGCGGAGCTGTTCAGCAGCTGATAGAAGTAGCTACATTTTGATTGTTAGCATTCCTCTATAAAACATTATCTTATGGGGAGGGGGATAATTTGGTTGGGGATTTTTTTTTAAGGCCCTATGAAGCTTTTCTGGATGAGGGATAAGAATAATTATTCCAGCAAAACTTACGTTAGTGCTAATATTTGCTTTATTTAAAAACTGAGGAAAATGAGATAGTTTATTTCTACGGCAATTTGATAGTATCTCATGCAGACTGGCAATGGCAGGTAGCAAAACATTGGTTAATTCTTTTTCTGTCTCTAATAAATCTTTTCCAGTTGATTTCCTCAGGTTTCTGGGTTTTTCCTACTTCAGAGAGAGCTTCCTTTTTGCAACTTGCTTGGTAGACACAGGTATGAAGCAGAAGCTGTGTATATGCACAAAGTCTCAAAGAGAAAGAGGGTATTATAAGAGTTGAATGCAGTGTGTAGACTAAGGAAAAATATAACTTCGTTGTACTCTGTGTAACTTGAATGGAAAAAACAGCGAAGGAAGTGTCTTTGTTATGGTAACTGCTGAGGTTTTTCCTCTCCTTTAATAGCCATATCAGTGGAATCGGGTGTGATTAATACATCTCGTGAATGGAATTATAACTATAAAAATGTCACGAATCAGAAATCTGGTTACCTAGCCAAGCCATTGTTTTAGTTTTGTGGTTTCAAAAAAACAATTTCCAAATGGCCTTGAATGAGGTTTTTAATGGTCTCATTTTCATGATTCTTATACGCACTCTCTCCTCCTCCCTCTTTCTCCCTTCTCCCCCCACCCCAAATGTGGTTGGGCTCATACCAGGTAAAAGCTGCTGCAGAGTTGTTTAACAAAACCAGTTGGGACCACAGTGTCTGCTTCTTCCAAAGTAGTTCTCTAAAGATTTAATTTGTTTATTTGTTTTCAGCAAGGTATTTATCATGTTTCCAGCTTTCATTAAATCTTACAGAAGCAAGAGAACCCCAAACACATTTTTACATTTTATGCATACAGAGGTGTTTGCTTGATGAAATCAGTTTTGAAGAACTAGATTCTCAAAGGTCCTGGTTGTGTGAACTAAAAGCTTTCAGAAGTTTGTCAGCTGCCATACAAACACAAAAATGCTTAAATCCTTACACACCTGCCTCTTTACCACTGGTGTTGTCACTTGCCTCATATTAATCTTGTTTCCTGTGAAATGACAGGTAGGCACTCATCTGTGTCTGATTTCTTCTAGTATGTTTTGAACCTCACGGTCAATTTCAGTTTAAGTTGATAGATATTTCAAAGGTCCCTCAAACTCATGAAAATTGGTGGTTACCAAAGAGTACGTGGACTTACAGAATGAAAAGCTACATTGTAAGCTTTGTTAGGTATAAGAAAACCTACTTGGAATTCTCTCCTGTTAGATTTCAGAGAATTAATTCACTGATTGCAAGTGAATTGAGGTTTCATTAGTTTTATTGCTGACTACTATTTGTTTTTTGGGCGGCTGAACGTAATTTCCATGGAATACAGTGTATTTACGTAGAAGGATAATCTTTTTCTAGAGAAAGTGTATTTTATTAAAAAGCTTAAATACCTTGAAGACCTAGGCTGTTGGGTCTGAAGCTGTTTTCTGCCTATTCACAAAGCCAACAGTAGTTAACTAAAGGACAGTGGAATGTACCCAGATAAACACTTGCTGGATGCTGTCCCAGATTTGAAGAGTTCCTGACAGTACTGCACCCTTCAGCAAAGCAAATACGTTAAAAATAGTCTGGTTTTGAAATACACTATTTACAATAAACAAGACTCACTGCCTTTACTGTTGCATTATAGAGTAGCTTTAAGCAGAGAACCTGGTGGTAGTTTACTCTGTTAAATTTGAAATGCTGGTAATTTCTGACCTTTTGGGTTAAATTCAAAGCAAAAAGATGGGTTTTCCAGCTGTTTTAGAGTGACACCTTGTGGAGTATAAATGTCTACACTTTATTTCCAAACTGAGTAAGCAGACAAGTGGTATTACAGAAGCGAAGTATTTCTTGTATCTTATTATACAAGGGGGAGGGTGATGGAAGTAGGGTGTTCTTTGGCTATGGAGAACAAAACCTAATTTTTCCTGCTGCTCCTGTATCAATACGTAGCTAGTAATAAGTGATTTATAATTTGATAGCCTTCTAACAGGAAAAAAAAATCATATTGACAAATTTTCAGTATCTTCTGAAATTTAATGGGGTGAAGGGAAAATGAAATAATGCAATTTTAATTCAGGCATATGGAAATATCATTTTGGAAATAGAAAGGGGGGATACAAAGTGGGAATACAGAAAACAGGAAAAGATAAAGGCACTGTGGTGAAGAAAATCCATTTTTCAGGCTGGATAGATTTCACTTTTCTGATTGCTCACTTTTGCATTACAACCATGAATATGTGTATTCCACCCCATAGGCACATCTGCAAGCAGTTGGCTGTATGCATAAGTTATATACAGGACTGTATAGTGTTCTGTCATAGCTCCTGGGAAGCCAGAACTGAGCACCTAAACTGATTTTAATTTTCATCATTCAAGAGAAATAGCCAAATACATGAGATGTGATCTCAGGATCTAGAATAAGAAATGAATTTCTGTATAGTAAGTTAACGACCCTGTTCTATGAAAAATGAAAAGATACATAGTTTCAGAATTAATGTTATTGTGAGATTCATGTAAATACTTATATAATCTAATTAACAATTAAATTAGTTACTAATACCATGCAATTTCCAGTCATAAATGTAATATTAACTTGGTCACAGTTTAAAGCTGTTTTTAAAATTCATGTTGCAACTGGGACACTCCTGAGAGGGTCAGTATCCACCCGCATTGTAGCATACGACAGCAAAGCTTATAAAGTAGGTTTGCTGTCCCAGCTTTTCCAGTGTAGCTGGTTTGGCTCATGTTAGACCTGGTTGTATATCCCTTCCCCAGTTGAGGTTAGAAATGTTATGCTCAAACAACGTTTAACATCAGCTCTTGCTGTTTGAATAGATCAGTTGGTTTCACAGACAAAGCCCTTCTGTTTCCAGTATGCCTCCCCTTCTCTCCACTTCCTGGAATAAAACAAGTAAGTGCTACGTTTCTTTAGCCAATATTTTAGCCCTGCAAATGCTGAAGTCTTCTGCTTGGTCTACAGTATTTGCCATTAGCACCCTGGGGATCTGAAATGGATTTTCCCATATTTGAGCTCTTTTCTTTTACTAACAGCAGAGGTCTCACTGTCTGACTTGAAAACATAGGAGGGGAGAGGATAAAGAACGGGCGAATACGCACAGCATATCTGCAGGCTTCCGTTCAGAGCCAACCCATAGGCACACTTATACCAGATATCCTTAATAAATGACTGACAACAGAACCTCTGCTCTGTACTGGACATTCATCCAAAACTTGATATAAGGGAACTTAAACAAGTTATTGTTTCTGCAAGCATCAGTTTCTATCAACTCCTTTTAGTTTGTTTTGTTGTTTTTGGTTTTGTTCCCCCCCACCCCCCAAGTCATCTCTGGGATTGATGCCTTTTGTAGCAGAGTTTGACCCAGCTGCCTCTAGGTAACAATGTTCAAGTTTGAATTTTTCTCTAGAAAGGTTGCCAGCTTCCACCTTGGAAATGGAACTCATTACTCTTCTTTATACACACTTCATGCTAAGGGAATGGCTACAGGGGTGTCAAAGAGCTTTTTCAAGTGTACTAAGGTAAAATAAAGGCATATGCTCAAATGTGAAGGTAGGAGAAGCTTCCCCCCAGCAAGAAGGGCACCTCAGTAATAAAATCACCAAAGCTGTGCTCTAAAGGTTTGTAACAGACTTTAAATCTGGTCAGAGCTTTTCCTTAAGTGCTGCTCTGCCCCCACAAAGGTTTTGAAAATACAAAATTTCAACTGTACAGCCAGTCTAAAGCGTCTGAAAGAATCACTTTGCAGCAGGTTATGTGAAAAGTCTGATTCCAGAATGCTGAAACTCTAAGAAAATAAACCTAGCGCATACATGGCTTTATTATGCACTGCGGAAAGATTAGATTTAGGAGAGAGGAAAACATTGATTAACAGTGTCAACATCAACTTAATTTTTGGTTAGGGTATAGGGCAATTTCATTTGTCTGAATTACTCCTGGAAAAATCTTTCATATGCAGAAAAAAATTGACTAATTTATAAAGATTCATGCAGTTGCACAAGATAAACTGTGTGTAGATCAAACAGAAAATATGAGTCTAAAATTAGTGTCCCTTATGAACAGGCACAATGGTCAAGTATGTAGGTCACATTTTAGAGATTAGTTATCTGGGATCTTGGATGGATGCCCAGTAAAGTGAAACACATTTAATGGAATTGCTGATATAAAAATAATCCTATTAAAATAAAACATTAACTTCATGGTAATATAGAAAAGTGGTGTAAGAACAGCAGTTGGGTTTTAAAATACATACTTGATATGTTAATTTCCTTATCGAATTAATAAAATCTCTTCATAAGCACAATGACTAAATACATTTTAAATGTAAAGATTATATTCCTGATGAATTCATCTGCTTTGAGTCTTTAGCAATGTAATGCAAAGTAAAAAGTATTAAAAAAATAGAGGGAATGCAGCTGGTACATGACCAGGTGATACTTAGTGTGTGACATTTAGCCCAAATCACCAGGTTTTGTTAGCTCATGTCAGTTAATAACTATAGCAGAAAACCTGGGCCTGGCAGCAGCTTTTCCATGAGAACCAACAGATGCTATGTTAAAGTTAATGTCATCTATTTTTAGTTTTTTAAAGTTCTTCACCTAAGAAGAAACAACCACAATAACCAACCAACTAAACAACAAACACACACACAAAAAAAAACCCCAACCAACCATACCTTCCCCAAGAACAAAAAACCCCAACCCCAATAGGTACCTGAGGAAAAATTACGACATTTACTGGAACAAATGGGATGGAAATAATAGTGGTGCCTACTGTAGGCAGTAGGAATGCTACAAGATCTGGTTCTCCCTGAAGCAGACTGTGTCCAATGATGAGAGAAGCAGAACTGCCTGAAGAACATAGGGCTTCCCATCTGAAACTTGAACTGTGGGCTTACTTGTGCCTCATCACCACAGAGGCTCTAGAAGGCATGAAACCTTAAAAATCATCCCATGTTGATGGTACCCAGGAGAACTACAATGGGAAATAATATTACCTTAAGAGCCAGACATTAGTCATTCAGTAAATTGTTGCACATCTAGATATCTGGTTCTGAGTATGGTAACTGGATCTCTCAGTGTGCATAGGCTCTCTACACAATACATGACTACTTACATCAAAATTTGGGAATGCTTATAGGAGTAGACATGGAGAGTCCAAGACTTCTTTCTCTGGACTCCTTGGCAAGTTTGTTAACTGCTCGAAGTAATATTTGTTTTATCTATCAATGGAAATCTAAAATCTAGGTGTTCCTCTGTAGTCTGATTCTTTCAGTGGGATAGAAGCCAGTGTTTCTACAGTGCAGTCCACAGCATTCTGAGGATGGAATTATTTGCCCTTGATGAAGTTCCCTTCCTTCCACTGAATATACAAGCAGTTCAGAGAATAGCTAGGAAGAGAGGGCTAACTTTACAGTAGCTAAAGTTAGTCAAGATACACCCAACACCAAGATAATAAATTCCTGATGTTTCTCAAGTGAGATCAACTTTCATCTTGAAGTAAAAAAGTGTGAGAGGAACAACCATGGTAAAGAAGTGGAGAGTGGGCCTATAAGGATGTTGGGGAGGGACTCTTCGTTAGGGACTGTAGTGGTAGGACAAGGGGTAATGGGTTTAAACTTCAACAGGGGAAGTTTAGGTTAGATATAAGGAAGAAGTTCTTCACAGTGAGGGTGGTGAGGCACTGGAATGGGTTGCCCAAGGAAGTTGTGAATGCTCCAACCCTGGCGGTGTTCAAGGCCAGGTTGGACAGAGCCTTGGGTGACATAGTTTAGTGTGTGGTGTCCCTGCTCATGGCAGGGGGATTGGAACTAGATGATCTTAAGGTCCTTTCCAACCCTAACTAGTCTGTGATTCTATGATTGTGTTGTTGGAACTATGGCATACAGATGGCACACTGTGACTAGTGTACTTAAAGATTCTTTCCACAAGAGGTAAGGTTGAATGTTCTTGGACAGAGGAGGAATTGAATGCAGGTCCTACACATCTGGGTGGGTGGTTCTCATTCTGTGCCACAGAAGATGCTCCATAAACATTCCTGGCGTGGATTATGTGATTTAAAGAATAGTGGTAGCTTTGCTGGCTTCATATGCCAAGCTTGATCTGAAAACCTGAGGTTAAGTTGCAAAATTGCATCTTTGAAGCTAATTGAAGCCCCTAATGGTATCAAGGCTGTGCTCTGGATTCTGGTTAGGTTGAGTGTAAGCAGCCCTTTGGAGACTGAAATAATTGTAGCTGTTAACAGGAGCAAAACTCTAGTCCTGTCAGGAGCTCCTAATCTGAAAGCCTGAGATATCCAAGTTCATTCATATCCCATTTTAGCCGGTGAAACTTTTCTTTAGATCTGATCTTGTTGCAGCATGATCAGTCAAATATCTCATCATGTTCTCATTAATTTTTCTACCTTGGTGAATGTGAATATAAATACTTTCATAAGTCTGAAGTGCAAATGTATCTGTGGCCATTAAATATGAGAAAATTGTTATTTCTCTTTAATCTTCTTTACTAGCTAGCATATTTTACCTCATTTGGCATAACCTATGGTTTAGTAAAAACATAATTATTTGAGTAGTTCTTAATCTTTTGAATGAGTTCCAGAAATACTTTATGAATATTTACCGAGTTGAACAGTTGCATAAGAATACAAACAAGGCTTAAACCAATGTGTAGCTCTGGCTCTTGGGAATGAGTCAAATGTTCATTTGGAATTGAAGATGCACAACCTCAGAAGACTCTAAAGTGTTGACAAGCTATTTCATTAAAATGTGTTGGGTTTTGGACAATAATTCACTGTCAGCAATGGTATGTAAATGAGAATCCAGTGTTACCTGTGAAACAGTTTCACAATAAACCCACAAAACTCTTCACAAGATATTTTTTGCTGTTAGGGAGGAAGGTTCAAAATTGAACATTGTACAAAATGTGTATCGCAATAGCTATATCTACTAGATACATATATATATAGATAGATAGATAGATAGCTATATCTACTTCTGTAAGTTCCCCAACCCATATATCTAGTCTAACCTAGATAGCTATTTAGGTTATTTGGATTCCAGATGTCAACTTCAAAAGTTACGTTATTCAGATGAATGACATAAATTAATAATCAGTGCTGATCTGAAAATGTTTGAAGTTATTTTTGTCTTCATTTGCAGTACCACTTGTCACTGATGCTGGCAGCTTTAGGACACGTGATTACTTCTCTGTGCAGATGGAAACCTATTTGTTATCCTGTATTTAAACATATGCATTCAGTCTTACTTACCTCACAAAAGAAATCTTGATTTAGAGTTATGGATCTTGCTTCTACAGTTCTGCATCCCTGTGACGTGTTCCATCCTATCTGGAATCCAGTGTTTGTCTTATGCTCTCGCAATTTCTGTGTATTATCCTCTGCACCTCATTGTTCTGTTTAATTGCATTGATTTGCATTGGTAGGCAGGATAGCAAAGGTTTTTAATTGATGATGATACATATGATACATATGGGTACAGAAATATAGGTCAGCTTGAAATAAGACTGTTCCAGAAGTGTTCCTTAGAAGTGGGTGTCAACTGGGTGTCATTTTTGTTCATATAGTTAAATTACATACATAACAGGGTTCCAACATAAGCAGTAACTATGGGACTTCAGGATACTCAGTAAGATAAAGGTGGAAGTAACCATGGTATAAAGAGTTACACAACTGAGCCCCTTAGTTGCCAAAGAAAGATGGGTTCATACATTCCTCCCTCAGAAGGTCTCACAGGCACTGAGTTAGTCTCTATTGGCACACCATCAGCACCTCAATACTTCAGCAGTTTTTCCCTTTCTTATGTAGAGGAAATTGGTTAGTGATGAAGGCAGCTGCCTCCTGCTATGGCTGGCTAAAAATACTTGGTTTGTGATGGAATAATGTTTCATTCCTTTTCTTTTAACAAAACCCAAAGTCAAACCAACCAACCAACCAAAAACATATAAGAAGTCCCAAACTGAGCATACACTGCCAGTGAAGGCTTCTGACGTGATAGCCCAGGAGTATGAAACCCTGGAATGAACTTCCCTGTGACATCTTCCATTGGCCTCTTTTGACCTGAAGAGACCAGTGGATGTGATGAAGGTGCCATCTGGCTTACGGCTTTTCATAAAAATGAACTCTGGAAAGTATAAAATAAGATGAAAAGGGTACCCTTGTGCTGGAAACCAGCTTGATACCATGAGTAACTCGCATGCACAATGCCCACAGTGCAGGAAGTGAAGGTGGGTGGTTACAATGCCTGCTCTGTTATGGCAATTCCTATTTTCTCCTTGGATATTTGATGAAAGAATAGGGCTGTGCAATTAAGATGCATTTCAAAATAAAGGATTGAGCGGAACAGAGTATCTTGTGTGCCCTTCTCTGTGCTACGTTTGTTAAATGTTGGGAATTAAAGTAAAAGCTTGGCGTAAACATGTATTTGATAATGCTTAGTTAATAGCATATGGGCATCTCTGTGATGTTTACTTCAGTGATTTCAGAATCTTAAATCTATGAACCTGTAACCTAATTCCTGTTCTTGCTATGTTCAACAAGTTCTTGGATGTATCATGAATGAGCTCTAAATGCTACACCAGTAGCAAAATCCTGATACCCTGAGTTTGTTGCCTAAGGTTCTGTTACCATGCTTGCAGACAGTAGTCTTGCAAGAAAATTCTGTAAATCACCTTGGAGTTTTTCTGAGTTCAGTGGCTAGTGAAGACAGCACATCCTTATGTGCAGAAGTTTGAGCTGAAAACAGTGTTAGTCCCCCCAGTGGGTAGGCTGGGGGTGCACAAGGAGTTGGGAAGGGACACAGCTGGGACAGCTGACCCCAGCTGACTCAAGAAATATCCCATACCACATGTTGTCATGCTCGGCATATAAAGTGGTAAAGAAGGAGGAAGGTGGGGGGCCGTTTGGAGTGATGGCATTTGTGTTCCCAAGTAACCATTACATGTGGTGGAGCCCTGATGTCCTGGAGATGGCTGAACACCTGCCTCCCAGTGGGAAGTGGTGAATGGATTCCTTGTTTTGCTTTGCTTGTGTGTGCAGCTTTGGCTTTACTTGTTGAACTGTTTTTATCTCGACCCATAAGTTTTCCCACTTTACCCTTCTGATTCTTTTTCCTCCATCCTGACACAGTGTGGGTGAGCGAGTGGCTGGATGGTACTTAGTTGCCAGCTGGGCTTAAACCATGACAGTCCGTTTTGCTATCCAATATGAAGCTCAAAGAGTTCAAGATAAGGACTGGTTTGGCTGGAATGTGCTAGATTGAATTTACAGCTGTTACTGCTGTTTAGATATCAGTTCTCAGGCTCCTGTGCTTGCCATGGGGCTTGCTTGCCTCGCTGTATATCAGAATCTAGTGCTCATTAGTGGCTGCTTTTTGCTTTCGCTGCTTGCGGTAGTGTTGTACTGCTGATCATCTTACTCTGCTGTGCATGGGAACATTCTGATAACAGCAGTGGTGATGTTCCTGGGCTTGGAGATGGCACTGGTGTTTCTGTGCTGCTGTACTGGGCAGACTGGAACTCCAGTGGGAACTTGAGGCAAAGGGACTGTAACCTGTGGATGAGTCTAAGCGGCAGCAGGACACCGCAAAGTGTCTGTGGCCATGGATAAGGCATATCTCAAAGCGTCTGTGTCTGTGGTTATGTCTCTGCCGCAGCAGGCGTACCTCTGAAGGGGTTGTGGCACAAGGATAAGACCACACTGGAGAAGGTACACTTTGAAGTGTATGTGGCTGTGGATAAGTCCATTCCGCAGCAGCCCTGAAGCATCAGTGGCTATCCATGAGGTCATGCTGGAGCACCTCAAAGCATGTGGCCATAGATAAGTCCACAACAGAGCAGGTACACCCTATGGAACTGCAGCGCATGGATAAGGCCAAGCTGGTCCAGGAGAAAGGGGAGGAGTTCAATGCAATGTTAAACCCTACAACCTGGCCCAGAGAGACCAGGGGTGGAGGTTGCAATGGAAATACCTTTAAATGGTGGTAACCCAGGATCTGGGTTGCATGTTATAGGAATTACTACAGCGGGAACCACATGAACCAGTGAAGACAAACCTTACGGAAGCAGTGGAAGTGCAGCAGTGACCTGACCTGAGCTGGTTCTGGTGCCCAGTAACTCCATGCAACACACAACCTCTCCTGTCCTAAATGACCATCACAGCAGGTGGAGCCCCAAGTCATGGATTAAATGAACTCAATGGACATTTTATAGGCATTTTACAGGGCTGATGCATAGACTAAGGGAATGATACCTGTGTATTACATTGAAGGATGGGAAGGGGAGTGGGTATTAATGAAGAGGTATTGGATGGCGTAGGACCTGAACACGACATAAATGGTATGGAATAAGGGGTGGAGAATGTGCTGGTTTTGGTTGGGATAGAGTTAATTTTCTCCATAGTAGCTAGTATGGGGCTATGTTTAGGGTTTGTGCTGAAAACAGTGTTAATAATACCGGGATGTTTTTGTTACTGCTGAACAGCAATTACACAGCATCAAGGCCTTTTCTGCCTCTCACAGCACCCCACCAGTGAGCAGGCTGGGGGTGCATAAGAAGCTGGAGGGGACACAGCCAGGACAGCTGACGCCAACTGACCCAAGAGATATTCCAGACCATATTTTGTCATGGTCAGTATATAAAACTGTGGGGAAAAGAAGAAAGGGGGGACATTCTCTTCTTTCAGGTGGAATTCAGGAAACTTGGAGACAACTACAAGGAAGCTAAGTTTTAATTCTTCCAGGCTTTGCTTGTTCTACAGGTGTGTGAAAGTTATTCGTCTAGGACCCTCATGCTAATGGTTCTCATAAAAATAATATTGCATAATCTCAAAGGTGTTAGTAAGAACTGAGAGAGCTTTGCCTTTGTAGGCCCTTCCTCAAAGGGTAAATCACCTCGAATTGATTGTAATTGGTTACTGCCTGATGTAATATGTTTTTGTTAGGTTTTGTGTAGGGAGCAGCCAAATAATATCCTTCTCAACCTTCTCTATTGCATCACCTCCTCCAGCACTGACGTAGATTGCTGGAAGTCAGGATAGCATGACATCACAACTTGAGAAGTAGAATCCCATAGCCTGCAACTTGCGCATGTCTAAGTGGTAGTAAGCTGGAGTGAGTGGGAGATTGTGCAGTAGCTGTTAGTATTTCCTTCCTGAGAAGTGGCATCAGAAGAGATTAAGTTTCACTTGGTTACACAAGCCTCTCATTTCCAGCTGAACTTTTTTGTCTTGTCAAAAATATGTAACACCTTCTCTGACAGAACATTGTGATTTTAATTTTCCTTCCTTTCCAAAATGACACAAGCAGAGATCCAGCAGCTCTGCTTGTGAAACGAGATAATTCAGAATTACGATTTCCACCATGATAGATAGAGATAATAGGATTAATAATAAGCCAGTGCCTGTTTCAATATCCATATTGCATATTTCTGATTCTTAGTCTGTGCTCAGCAATGCTGTCTGCTGTGCCATGTTCTTGAAGTGGAAGCAAACGATATAACCAATTTAGAGAGAACAGCACAGTGGAAGATTTCAAATAAACTGTTGAAGCTACGGTTGTCTGGCAGTAGTAAAATTCACTTGATTAAAAATACGTTCTACTTTTATTTCAGCATCTTACTTAGAAAAAAAATTGAAATGTCCTGCAAAAGGAAGAGGCAGTGTAGGAGCAGTAATAGAGAGGATTGTTGAGAATATATGTGCTCTCACAATTGATTCCCAAGTTTAGGCTGATGTCTCAGTCACTTAAGTCCCTCTAGTGAGACCATGACCCAGAAAAACAGTTCTGTCTTTCCCCAGTCATGTATTTCCACTGCGTACCTTCAGCTAGTAATAACACCAGCACAACTATATGGTAAGCTAGGTTAGAAACTGTCTGAAAACTTTTTTGGCTTATTTAGCTTCAATCAGAACAGATTCCTGATGCAGCTTCCTACACAGTCACACAAATAATGACGTTGGCAGAGGGAATCAACGTGATGATGCAAACAGGAGATCAGGACAGCTGGATTTGTAATAGTAAAAGTTCATGATTGGACTGAGTTTCAGATAGCATATACTGGCTTTTGGGGGAGATGAGTACAAAAGTTAAGAAACTGCAGCTGTTGGGTCTCCCCCTATAACTGGCCCTACCATTCAGTTTTCAGCGATGCATTATCCTACAGGGGCCCCTAGCATTTACTGCTCCAAAGGCATCTGCAGATTTGTACAGTAAGCTTAAGCATGTATAAAAGCAGGATATTTGGGGGAGTGAGCATTTGCAGTGCAACACTTAACTCGGTGGTTGTGTTGCTGTTCCTTCTCTTCCAGTTGCTTCTGGGGAGTTCTGTTCTGCAGAGCTGGTTTTGGGTTTTTTCTTCTCTTTTATTTTAAAACTCTTGTCACTGGGATTGTGCAGGATTAAGGGTTTAGCTCAGACTCAGAGTCTGTGAGCCCTAACACTCCTGATGAATGACAGTAAATGCAATTTGCATTACTTTCATGTATAATTTTGCTCTCCTTTTCTTGGCTATGCTGTGGCCAGCAGCATGATTTATCCTGAACCTAAACACTTGTCAACACATATTTGATGTGAAATATTAGCTACCACCAGGACACATATTTTACCTATGTAGGCAGGACCACACCAGCTGGGAGTTCTTAACGTATCAGCCAGAACAACTGGGAAAATTATGAAACCGGTTACCAGACTTGGAGAAAATGCTGTATCATCACTACGGGTAAACCACCACGTTTACACAGTGAAATGTATCTTTAGCAATCTTACTGCGGACAAAGACAACGAAGGTTGAGGTTTGAGACTCCCTATAACTTGAATACATAAATAAAGTCCAAAGACTGGATTTCACTGGCTTTAAAGCTTTAAGGGACAGCTACAAACATCTAACCTGACTTGCCTAAGCATTCCAAAGAATGAATTTTGCTTTGTAATCTTGAACCAAATTTTGCAGTTCATGTAATTCACCCGGTATTCAAAGTTATTTTAATCCAGAGATTGCAGAAGCAAAAACAGAGCTGTGGGGTTTTTTTGTTGTTTGTTAGGTTTTGGGTTTTTTGTGTTTTTTTGTTTGTTTGGGTTTGTTGGTTTTTTTTTTTTATTATGTTTTTGCTATTTATTGTGAAGATCTTACTAGTATTTTAGATTTTTTTTTTAGTAATAAAAGTTGAAGAAAACGTGTGTATGCCTATTGACAAATACCCTGCCCTGTATTATACAAGATACCTTTCTGGTTTTAAAAATCAGTTTGAGGAGGACAGTCTTCTCAGTTTGGAACCATGTGTATCCAGGAGGGCTACAATTTATAGTCATATGTTGTAATATACTTCTATGTTGTTTCTTAGAACTTAATTGTCTAAATATGTGATGGTTCCCAGTTCCTGGAATATAAAAATCTGGTGTCTCTAAATCCTTTCCAGTTAAGCAGCTTTAACATAAAGGGACACTCATCACCAAATTAGGCAGTGTTTTTAAAGTATCACACTCACGAGCACAACAAAATTATGCTGCAGTAAACCTGGCGATGCAGTGAATTTGGCCTAAGAGAGTACCTGTTTTAATGCACAGATCTTTATTTCCTTGTTGTGGTTTAACCCCAGCTGGCAACTGAATACCAGGCAGCTGCTTGCTCACCACCCATCCTCCCCGGTGGAATGGGAAGAACTGGAGAAATGGTAAAACCTGTAGGTTGAGATAAGAACAGTTTAAGGAGTGGGGGGTGGGGAGGGAATAAAAAGTAATATTGCAATGGAAAGGGACAATAAAAAGAGATAGAGAAATATAAAAAACAATAAACACAAGTGATGCACAATACAATTGCTCACCATCCACTGACCGATACCCAGCCCAAACTGAGCAGTGATCTGGGCATTCCAGGTGACTCCCACCAGTTTCTATACTGGTCATGAGGTGCTGTGGTATGGAATACCCCTTTGGCCAGTTTGGGTCAGGTGTCCTGTCTCTGCTTCCTCCTGGCTTCTTGTGCCTCTTCTCACTGGCAGAGCATAAGACTGAGAAGTCCTTGATCGAGGTAAACATTATTTAGCAACAACTAAAACACTGGTGTTATCAGCGTTGTCCTCAGACTGAAGCCAAAACACAGCACTGCACCGGCTACTAAGGAGAAATATAACTCTATCCCAGCCAAACCCAGGACATTCTTGTAACATTCTCTAAGGGATATTTTATGACTGACAGAGGTCTACCCAAAACTTTGGTAAGCATTAGCTGAAAAGTTCCAGCAGTGAAGGGCAGCATTAACTTGTAAGGAAAAACTGCAAGCTAGATCCTATTTTGAGATAGAAATGTCTTTATTGATTATATTCTCTTTAATTTGATATGTAATTCAAATTGACTAGATTCTTCCCAATGTTAGTCAGCAGTTTTCTACAGAAGTTGCTGTGCTGAGCTCCCTGTGTAACCACACATCACCAGATGCAATGGCAGATCACAAGGCCGCCTGGCTGGCCAGCTGGTAAAATTCCAGGCCTGCCACCAGGACTACAGAACATTTAAAATATAAAATAATTTCCTCATTAAGAGTTTAAAAACTATTCCCTGATTTTTATTAAAAAGTAGCCTTAAATGGGCCTTTCTGCCTTTTGATTATCTAGAATAATGACACCATAGTATTAGTGTATTTTTATTACTGGTGCTTCTTGGTTTTATTTTCATGTTTGCTAGGACACTGTGTTTTTTAGTTTACCATATGGTCCTGCTCCTTTATCTGCTTTAGTTCTTGTGACTTTTAACTGTGTGAAATGGATTCACAGACATCCAGTGGGAAGTGTTTGTAGGTCAGTGACTAATTTTCCCAGGCTCATTTTGCAGACGCTGGTGATTTATACCAACTCTATTTATAGAGGAAAGATGACTTTTTTAACCTATGAACTTCCCATCCTCACGCTGGCATTTCTTCTATCAACTGATGTATCTGCTTGTTGAGTGATGATGACAGAAAAGTTAATAAGCTACACAAGTGGCAAAACGCATTATAACATACAAGAATTTGTTTCACGTTTAATGACAGGCACTGTCTGCATGGAGCAATGTTAGTGTGTGCCTCAGAAGTACCACAACATCATAGTGTATCTACGATTGCAGAGTATTTTATTTATTTAGTTCCCTTTCCTATAACAGCTTGCTGGTTTAAGGATTTTAGTCTTAAAAGTACCCTTTTATATAGAGATGATGATATTCCCATTTCACTGAAAGGCGTCTGAGAAACAGGGGTGAAGGGGTTTTCTGAAGTCTGGCACAGTCTGTGGTGGAGCAGAAAACTGAATCTGGGTTCCTGACTCTGTGCAAATCAGTAGGTGGTTATTCTCACAAATAAAGCAAGCAGCACTACTATTTCTGGGATTACTGAGTTTGAAACATAGTAAATGAATGAGCAGTAAGAGTTCAAGCCTTCCTGTCAGATCTCTTACAGCATGTCTCACTAAAGACTTGCTGATAGCAACTGAAGTAAAAAAGGGAGCTTCACCAGGTTGAAGGAGAAAGCCTTCTTTTCCCTTTTTTTCCCAAACTGATTCTGATGATTATGCCAGCTTTTGCTGTATTTGAGGGGAATGTTTTAGATGTTCATATGGGAGCCTGAATTTAATTCTGTAGGCGTGCTTATGTCCTGGGTACTTTTTCCATTGAGAGGGAAAGGACTTTGAAAATCATCCAAAGAGTTTAATGTTTTTATTACTTCTGCAGGCCAGCCCTTCTACTCAAAGGAGACTGATACCAATGCCCATTGACAGTGGACAGAATTCAAATAGAAAACAAAGAAAAACTTTTGGCCCATTTAGTTGCATAGTTTTCAATCTTGCATTGTTTTTCAAAGGAAAGGGTACGGCCTAACACCATATAGGACCTGAGGAAGTGCAACAAAATCTTTAAGTATGCACTCAAAATTACACTGAACCACAATTACTTTTTGGCTCTTCACCTCTCAGATCCATATTTCCATTTTGCGTATTTTCCAGGCAGATACACAGGGAATTTGTCTTGAGAAGGGTGATTTTGGCGCCTCTGCAATTCTAAGTGAGTTCCTGCAGGTATTTACAATCATGGCACCTTGCTAAAAATCAACAAGATTCATGCCTGGACACTTTTCTGTTGAAAACTTAAGACACTTCAAGAACTTTAATTTTCATACTGAGAATTTTCTCACTCTTTCATTTCACCTTTTGATTTGAAATTTGACTGAGAAAAGTCTATTTTCGCTCAATATAGAATCATAGAATCATAGACTAGTTAGGGTTGGAAAGGACCTTAAGATCATCTAGTTCCAACCCCCCTGCCATGAGCAGGGACACCACACACTAAACTATGTCACCCAAGGCTCTGTCCAGCCTGGCCTTGAACGCCTCCAGGGTTGGAGCATTCACAACTTCCTTGGGCAACCCATTCCAGTGCCTCACCACCCTCACTGTGAAGAACTTCTTCCTTATATCTAACCTAAACTTCCCCTGTTTAAGTTTAAACCCATTACCCCTTGTCCTACCACTACAGTCCCTAATGAAGAGTCCCTCCCCAGCATAGACGTTATTCCATAGGAGAACTTCACTCAGTTTGAGAGTGCATTTCACAGGAACGGTTCTTGAGATGAGTCTGTACAGTTCCCCATCTCTGAAACCTTCAGCTTTTCTTCAAATCTGTTCTTCAAAGAAAGCCCTCTATTATTTTTGTTAGAAAGGCTGGTCTTTTAGGGACCTGTAGACTAAAGTAATAAACTTCCCTGATGCTCTTCTTCATATGGACGCCTCAGCCTCAGCAAATGAATGTACAGATACACACTTTTCTTGTGAGCTGCGTTTCTGAATACTTGAATCCCTTGCACATTAACCTGTATTAGCTCGTATTACAGGACTTAGGAGTTCATACTACACATAAATGTTTCAAACTGTGAGCTGCCTTGACTGATACTCAAAATTACTAGGTATTGAGAGGTGGCTAAAAGTGTGGGGGGGGTTATTTTCTTATGACGAATTTGTGAAAACACAGTTCTGTCTGAACATGACATCCCAAATTGCTGGTCCTGGTTCAGATCTCATTCTTATGTGTAAATTAGGAGTAGTTTCATTGAAACTAAAGAAGTTATATTTGCCTAGACTTGTATGAAATCAGAACAGATTAACAGTTATGTCTTTACAGAATGGGATCTTTCACAAGCAGAAATGACTAAAACACAGTAGGCTCTTATTCATACTCCATATAGACTCTCTAGCTGGCAAAGTGCTTTGTGGTAGCACTGTCTGTTCTTATGCATTATTTTGCTTTGTTTAGTTAGGCTTTGCTGTACAACGGGTTTTATTGTTCAGGAGGGGTCTCTCCCACCCCTGCTTGTAGTCATCAAGCCATAGGATTGGGTAATTACTGCTCTTTGTGTGCCAAGATCTCAGACCAAGAAAAGGCAGCCAATCCTGACACAGGAAGACACACACTGGCACAAAAAAACTAACTAGGGAGACAATAAAGAGAGAAAAACACAGAGAGAGGCTGTATGGGATTGTGCTCTATCTGCCTACAACAGTAGCATCAGGGGCAATGTTGTTTTTTCCCCAGTAGCTTTCCAATATAGTTACTCCATTCACTGGTGAATTAAGAGCATGTGAAACTGTGCCAAAGCTAATCCAATCAAATTCCACCCAGCTGGTTAAATCCAATTGCCTGTGCTTTCCTCCACAATGCAAGAGCATCTATGGGACAATTTGCTAAACTGACTCTTCTCCCAGTTCTCATTGCAGGTTTGTACTGTATGGGTCATCTTCCCTCATATCCATAATATCCAGTGGCTGCTTCTGAGGGCAGATCTTATCTTGTTCCATCCCTGAAGAAATAATAATTAGAAAAAAAGAACAGAGTTTTATGTATGTTTTAATATTCCAGCATAGTTGTTCTTGAAGTGTGTCACCTAAAACAATGAACAATTTTTCCTTAGTTGAGGCGAAACTGCCTCTTTCTGCAGTGACTTCAAGCTGGTGAATAATACGGCAATAGTAATAGTTATAATACTAAAATCTACACTTGCCTGGACTACGTATGTTTAGGGAAGTATTCTAACACCTGCTCTGGGATAGGATCCTCTACTTGCCAGGCACTTTAGAGCAGGACCTTAACTCTGTGCTCTGAATGACTGCCTAGAATAAGTATCTCTTCACTGGCTAGCATGAGATTGATATCCTAGTTTATGCACTACAGTTAAACACATGAACTGGGTAGCCCAAATGTCTTCCTTTATCTTCAGAAAAAAAATCTTGATTTACTGTTTCCATGTTTCTCTCTGATTCAAATAAGATATTGATTTCTGAGAAGCAAGAGTGCCATTCACCAGAGGACTAACTTCACTGATACCATTTGAGTATTTTTTAAGCTGGGTAACACTAAGCAGTAACTGCCTTGTCTTACATACTTCCTGTTAAATCTCGATGTCTTTCCTTTGAAGAGTAGCTTCAGCTATCAAGTACCACAGAAACCTCCAAATACCTGTGTTGACAGTACAAGGGTTGGGGCAGGCACAGAAAGGGCTTCAGGCTACTTGTGGCAAGGCTGAAAAGATGTTTTTTGGCCAGCACTGGATTCCTCCCTCCAAGAAAGAGGAGACTGCTTTAATCCTAGAAGAATCAGAACCTTACGCAAAGATGAAATCTGCCACAGGAGCAGTCCATTCAAATCCATAAGGGCGGGAATCTAAGACATGATCCAGGAATGCATTCTCTTGAGGAGCACAGTGAAAGGCTTTGCCACACGGGTTGGGTCAGGATGAAGTATGATGCATTCTGAACGTGCCTTGAGGACTAAAGTCTTTCACTGCTCCTGAATTCTGCCTTGTAACAATAAACATAAGTAATAACAAATATAATTACCAGAGGGATAATAATTAACATTCCTCAGATGCGTTCATCACCGCGGTTTTAGTTGATTTGGAATATTACACTCAGAAGAAATTTATCTATTACAATCAACAGTGTAGGTTATAATTCAGTCGACCAGGCAGATCACTTCTGACATAGGAATGTTCATTTTAAGCTTTTGCTTAAATGCCATACAACGATTGGCTCTGTGACAAATTTGGCAGTATGGCAATTGGAGAGCGAATGCATGCCCAAATCGCTAGTAGGACTCTTTTGAAACATTAGGTGGCGGTGTGGGGAAGGTAGTGTGTGACACAAATGTCTCAGCCTGAATTTGAAAGAAGAGCAAAATCAAAATATCTGGTTGTCACCATTTATCTTAAGGATTAAAAAAAGCCACCCAAACCCACCAAAACAAACCCCTGTGCTTCCCATATCACTTGGTTTGCAACCAGAAAGTAGTTTTGCATTAAACAAGATTTATCATTTTTACCTATTCCAAATAGATACAAATTTTATCTAAGCAAAACAGTGACCTGGTTTGAAATGCTTTTTCTGACAATGTTCCAGGAAGATTTCAAGTACAAAATTTAATGGGTCATATCATTAATATTTAACCTAGGCACACTCATTGTCTTCTGTATAGTGGAGATGCTTCAAATTTAAAACTATCTTTGTGCAAGAGTAAGTCCGTTGTAAACAGAGGTACCTCAGCATTGACCAGTCTTGAAAGCCTTGGCCTTAGTTTAAGGAGCTCTGTGGTGTTCCTCAGCTGATGCATGAAGTTGCCCAGGAGGGCAAACTCATTAAAATACATGATCTTAAATTTCAAGAGCAGAATGGTCTCTAATCAAAGACATACATGACATCTAAGCATGTCAGTAAGGCAGAGCAAACTGTTCTTGCTTTACTATACTAATATTTATCCAATAATACATTTGCATCATGCTCTTGATACAGCTGAAATAAAGCAAACATATTTGAAAAACAAATACGCTTTCCTGACGTATGTTTCACCTGTATACTTTTCTCAGCTCTTAGATACCAGCAGGAGACCATTACCCTAGAGCAGTGTTCCTTTTCTTTGACTTTATGTTTAAATATGTATTGTAGTACCTTTGTCATTCTAATGTACTTCAGCAAGCTTTTAGGCTGAAAGGAGGAGGAATAAAGGTGTATGCAAAATTCAGAACAGAAGACTGCAAGTAAGAAAATAGGTAGCTACATAGTGATTATATGGTCACAAGAGATGATCATAAGTTTTAAACACTTTATATTTAAAAACTCTTTAAATGTTTCAATTTAAAATGAAATTTATTTTTAGAATTAGTTTTAAATATAGACCAAATTTTAAATAACTCCTTTTTAATAAAGAAAACATGTCTTTTTAAGCTTTGCTTCTTTACTTGGAGAAGCAGACTTTGCAATTAACCATCTCCATCATTTTGTTGTTGCCTGTTCTGTTTCAAAGCTTATGAAAACTGTAGAATAAGTATAAATTGTGAGATTTTGCTAAGGATTTGCTACAACAGGTTTAGAGCTGTTAAAAATTTTCTAAATGATTGGGAGCTAAGATATACTTTCTGTATGCCTCAAAAATACGATGGGATTGGTACAGCAGGGCAAGGCAACACATAAGGTTACCCAAGCGTGTACTTAAAAGACAATGGCATTGGCACTGTAGGAGCAGTCATGCTGGGGGAGGTACAGGTCAGAAAGGCCATAATTGGGTAAGTGTTCCTAATTCCTACAGTAAGGTAGGATTTAACAGGGCAGGTCAGGGAGCCATGGCAGGCAAGCACACATGTAATTCTTCCAGGGAGGTCTCTCTAGCTCTGTTGAGGTCCTCCTGTGAGATGCGATAAGCTAGGTGTGTCAGTACCATTTTATTATTCTATTGTATATATACCAAGATGATTTGATTCTTACAAAATCGCGTTTGAAATGTTCTGAGAGCTGCTTATGCCCATCTGAGATTTAAGCAGCCCTGCTGGCAAGAGCACAGATGATGCCCAGAGCCGGTGTGAGCAGAAGAGCAGGCTGCAAGCAGGCTGTGCTCGAGGGGATGAGCCTGAGGTACCCTTCAGCAAGCAATGACCTCCATGGTGGGGGAAGGCACTAGTTAGCGACATCCTACAAGATAACATTGCTGAACCAGAGCACCAGCAAATACTTAATTTCCTTTGGTTTGGATGGAAACTACTGAAAACACTAATACGTAAAAGATCCTAAATCTATTCTCGAGTTACTCAAACACAAAGGGACAACGTAACTCAAACTGCTCCCCATCCCTGCTTGGGTGGTGTCTGTGTTGCAAAATTTGGTACAGAAGACAGAATCACAGACTGGTTTGGGTTGGAAGAGACTTTAAAGACCATCTAGTTCCAACCCCCTGCCAGAGGCAGCAGAGGTTCCTTCTAGTGGACCAGGTTGCTCCAAGCCCCTGTGTCCAACCTGGCCTTGAACACTGCCAGGGATGGGGCAGCCACAGCTTCTCTGGGCAAACTGTGCCAGCGCCTCAGCACCCTCAAAATAGTTTAACACCCCCCCCTCCCCCCAACATGCTTTTTATTTCTTGTGTATTTGCACTCTGGCACTAGAGTACATTTGCATCAAATCAAAATACAAAGATATTTGAAAATTAATTTTTTTTTCTCTGCAATGTGTGACCTGAAAGAAATGTAGGATGAAAACTTGGAAGACTTTCATGTGATCATCTGACTTGAGCGGATCTTCTGAAAACATCTGATACCATGAGATGTCTGGTCGAATACCAAGTAATGGTTCCCTGGACACAAGGCTGTAAGTCAAAGCATTCTTTATAGACGCACAAGTGTGGTTTTCTGTTATCAAGTTATCAGTGCAACCATTCAACTACCATGACTCAGACCTCCAGCAGTCATGAGATTTGCTTAGAGATTTTTAAAATGAAAAAAACCTTCAAAACCCTAATGATAAAAAGGCACAATCCCAATCTCTAGCACTACACCGATAATGAGAATGGGGTTTTCTTTGACTGGGAAAGCTCTGAACACAGGGAAAGTAGCATGCAGGGGCATGCTACGCACCCTCCTTCCTCTCGGGCCAGTTATTTTTGACACCAGCAGCCTAGAACTTCACAAGTTCTCACAGAATTCGTGCATTCTGTAAGAAGCTCAGGAACACGGGTGGAAAATTCCCCTCCGGCAGCGCCAGTGCAGGCTCTGCCGCCGTGGGCTGCTGCGGTGCCCGCCCGGGCTCTGGCCCTGTGCGGTCTGGGCCTAGATCAGGGGGAAACCCCTCGGCGGCCAGCGCGCTTGGCGGTTAGATGATGCACACACATGGGGGCGGGGGTGTG